>NW_028263378.1:977500-1277500 GCF_051168715.1 Poecilia mexicana
TGGTCTTTTATTATCAAGCAAAAAGAGGGAGGATAAGTAAGGAAGACAGCAGAGACAAAATACAACCTCACACAGACAGTTTCTAAGGTGGGGAGTATCTGGTTGATAAGGAGGAACCTGTGGAAACATAATTCAAGGTCTTGGAAACACAGTTAACTGTTTCACATGAAGACAAACAGGCAGATGGGCCTCCAGCTCAGTTTATACACCCAGAAGGAAGAGATCACTTTAAACTGAAAATCACAATAATACTGAATGTTCATTAACTATTGATTAACATTAGACTGAATATGAACTAAAGTAATAACATGATAAAACCAAAACATCTCTATCTAAACATGCTTCATTTTAAATGTTAATTATTTTTGTGTTGTTTTCATAAAATTATTACTTTATTCATCTAATATTACATCTTTAATCTGGTAATATTATGACTTTATTCAAATAATTAAAAGTTAAACTATTACTAGTTGACCCAGATATTAAAACATTTGTATAAAAATAAATCAGTTTAGCAGGTTTTCAGTTTCTTATGGAATAATTTCCTGTAAAAGTTGTTTTATTTTTTTATGTTTGTTTTATTGTCATAATTTGGTTTAGGTGAGGTGAGAGAAGACGCAGGCAGACCCAGGAATAAGGTGATGATGATGATGATGATGATGATTTAATGAAGAAATAATCCAAAAGAACAGGTTTCACAGGGAGCAACGGGGAAGGATCCATCAAGGACAACAGGTGGGTTAAATCCACAGGGAGGGTAATCAGGGAACGAGACACACCTGGGAACAATCAACCTGGAGGACATCACTAGTACTCACAGGGAACAGAACTAACTAAACTCAGAAAAAAACCCAGAAATGAAAACACAGATCACCACATTATGGACCAACTATAACTTGAAATATTCATGTCGGAGGTCAGAAGGATGTCTAATTGTTGTTTTATTCATCAGAAGCTGAAAGTTTTAATATTCTATCAGTAAATAAATATCTATTAAGTTGCACATGGTTCAGTCCATGATCCTCTTTTCGTCACTTGTCACCTAATAACACAAAACAGCAAAGACGTCATATTGCCTCTACCAGGTTAAGTCCCAGTGCCACCATTCTGGACTAACCTTTCACCAATTAAATCATTTAACAAAATTAAACTGGACAGTTATTACTTTCCAAAAATAAGGAGAGATCGCCACATCATCCCGTTTCATGATAAGGGTTGCAGAGACTGAACTGTGGGGCTGCAGGAGTTTTCATCTCTATTTACACAGCAACACAAATAAAACATAAAATAATGCATAGAATGACCTATAACAATATCACAGTTCAGAATGAATATGTGTCTTTAAAGACCAACGTGTTGGGTTCTGCTGTGCTACAGTGTTTGTGTAAGTATGAGACCTCCTCTTCCTCCTAGGATCTTTGCTGCAGCGCACAGAGCTGCCGACGTCACACTGGCTCCGCCCCCATGCAGAAGTGGAGTAAACCTCCGACAAACAAGAATTATAATGGCAGAAGTAGGAAAACTCAATGCGTTACCCGAGACATGTTTTGAATCATCAGCCAAAACTGAGGCAAAGATTCTGTAATGAGTCGGACATCAAGTCTGTAAGGTTATTAACGGGAAAAAACGATGAAGCCCAAGAGGAACAATGGTGAGCAACACAAAGTCTAGTTGGATGTGAGTGTGAACGCTGTCAAACACATTTTACACACACAAAATGGTAACGACTTAAATAACACTGGCTTGTGAAAATCTGCCTTCAGGAAAATGCTTGAACATAAACAGGAGCATAAAAAGATGCTCAAAGGTAAACACTACAGTTACTGCAGCCTAACTACCTTCACTTATTGATCTTTGATTTGATTATCAATAAGTGTTGTTTTGATAAAAATGGGTGTTTACCACCAGTTCCCTTTGTGCTGAGGAACATGTGGGAGTTTCCGTTGATTTGGGTTTAGAAATGTAATAAACTGTATTCTGGTCTCTAATAGCTCTGGGTTTACATGTTCCCCATTGACAGGCCTTCATTACGATTTCAATTGTTTTACTCAAAATCTTTATGAATGCACCCATTAGAAATGACCAGCGCCGGCCGGCCAAGTTACTGGACGTTCAGTTCCTCCAGATACTTTGGGACAAATAGGGACTGCTGATTGGTCGGTTGCTGACAAACACCTGGAGTGACTGACAGGTGGCGCTATGCCGCTTCATCATCAGGCCTGCCTGGATGTGAGGAGCCGCTGCTGGGTGCCTGATGGTCGGCCTGACGGCAGTCAGCAGGGCGGAGCAGTTCTTTATTTTAGAAACTAAAGTATTCCCACATGGGAAAGATTTTCCTCCTTTTTGTCTCCATCTCAGCCACCGCTGATGAAAAATTAACTCTTTTCAAATGCAACTTTTCTGATGAGCAACCAAATAACCACATGAGTCATTGTGCTTTTATTTTGAAAAGCTGCTATTATAACGGAATAATCTTGTCCGTCTGTTGTAGTTTTGGAGCTGGAGCACTAATCATATGACCCAAATGCATAAAAAGTGCTGAAATTGCCCTTTATTGAAGTCTCACAAATCACAAACTTAGTTTTAAATATTCTGCTATTACAGCAGAACAATCCAGTCCAGGTTTGAAAAGTCCAGGTGTTGTTGTAGTTTTTTAACTACAATACATGAAAGATACTGAAAGTAGTGAAAAATATGTGGAATCGCCATGTTTCCTGAATCGGAAGTCGGAAACCGTCTTCCGCTTCGTGTCCCTCAGCGGAACATCCTCGTGTTGGAAACGTTGGAAATGTCTCTCATTTAAGCTCCACCACCACTACTGGCTTTGCAGAAACTTATAAAATGACTTTTCACCCAAAGAGAAATGAGCGACCTTTTATAAAAAAGTTTCTCTGGATTTTGAGAAAGTAAGTTGCGATCGCTTTTGTTCTCCAGACTTGCAGCAGGAAGGAAAGAAAAACTCCTCAGAAATATCATCAGTGAAAACTGTTGGAATCGCATTTTGACACTTCAAGCTATTCATTATGTTTTTGAGTCCGGGTATAAATGCAAGTAAAAAGATGTTATAACATTCACTATTCCTTCACTAAATAAAGAAGATCATTTTTTATGTTTCATGTTGCACAATTTTTAATCTGCTCAACAATTGTGAACATAGATGCAGTGTCACCTGATTATGTACAATTAATTTAATCTGACTACAGAGTATGTTCAACAATACCTTTTATTTCATTCATCCTTTTAACTTAAATAACTCAGGGCTAACTGTGTGATCCTGAGGCTTTCAGAAACCAATCAGAGAGCACAGCACCCCCTAGGGGACATAGAGGATCGTAAATTAGAAAAGTCATCCTGGTATATTTGGGTCTGTCTGGTGAATTTTTGGTTAAAATGTTTGTTTTTCATTCATCGGGTAGAAAATACAGAAATTTTATTCAAGGAAGAGAAGAGATAAACACAGGTGGGCTGAATGAGCTTCACCCTCTGAGGCGGTGAAGTGACAGCAGAGCCGCAGAGTTCAGAGTATGAGGCTGTAATTACTGCAGGACGTGTTGGACACATTCCTGGCTGACATGCTGAGATAACCATCATGGTGAGTGATTCCTCAGACCTGCGGCAGAAAGACAACCGTCACAGATCCATCATCACCAGAGCCACTGTCACACACACATCAGCCATGACCAACCCATGCTGCTGCCACACAGTCAGACACCATAGTTTCCATTTTTGTACGTCCTGTCAAGATGTACATGTGTACCGAATTTCATGATTGTAGGTCAAAGCAGAGCTTGTTGCTGATTTTTAAAGATTTCTAGGGGGCGCTGTGGAGTAATTGGGCCACGCCCACCATATTGAAAGGTAAATTGAGGAATAGAATAAGGGGCAAGGAATTTAAGAAAGTGTAAACTTCTCACTCCTACATTTTTTGTGTGCAAGTGTTTAAATCTACGCAGGTACACGCATATAAATATGTATTCTTGATTTTTATTTGTTTCTTATTGATTTGTTTGAAATGGTTCGTCCTTCTGTCATCAATACCAGGTTTTCCCTGCAGAGTCTCAGCAGAGCTCACCACCAGTAATCTTAATATCAGGACATTTACTCAGAAAGATCGAATAAAGCCCCGATCAGCAAATAAGAGTTTCAATAAAACTGCATGGTAATCAATTTAAGTGAAACTTTGGATGGCTATTGGTTCATTCAGCGAATGATGATCCAAATCGTTTGGCCACTAGAAGAAAAAAATGGTTGAAGGACAACCTCACAGGGACAGTGACTCCATCTCAGCCTGTCGATGGCACTAAAACAAAGTGCAGCACAAAGAATTTGTCCTGGTTGCGTCAATGTGCAGGATGAAAATGTATTGAAATAAATTGGATAAAATCTGTAACACTCAAAACTGCATTAGTCCAGAAATTAGAAGGCATCTTTCCTAAAATAATGCCCTGTCATTTTTTGCTAAAAGTTTGTTTTCTTTCGCTTTTCTTCCAAAAATCACTTTTGGCAAAAAATGTTGATTCTTTTAGAAAGATGAGGGCATGTTATGCTGGTTGGATCATCTCTCCTGATGGATTATTTGTTCTCAAACATCTCCAAGCTCCTCTGACTCTCCTTGCGCCAGCTCAGGTAAAAAGCAGGACAGACTGAGTTGCTTCAGAGCATAGAGGGGTTGGTTCACCATCAGCTGACTCACTCGGCTTTCTGAAACTACAAACCCAGGAATGAAATCTGCCTGAAATGGCCCTGAGGACCGTTTCTGCCTCAGTGCTGCCCTCTAGCGTGCAAACAGTCCAACTACCACATAGTCAGTTTGATTTTCCTGTCCAACAGAAAATGACCACAGAACGGCCTGGTCAAGGTCTGGTTCTTTAAGGTTTGGTTTTATTATTTTTGGTTAGGTTTTATTCACGACAATTTAAAAAATAATGCTTTACTGTAATTTTGCTGTTTTCTAGTATTTTATAAAGAAATTTAAACAGAAAACTTTTAAATTTGCTGTAAGAATTTAATCTCCAGAATGAAAATGAAAAAATTTTAAACTCCAATCAGTTAAAGGTTCAGTTTGTTCTCATCTTTCTGTAGGAAGATGAATGATGATGTCTGACTAAATGACAGAAACCAGGAGATGAAATGAAACGTTTAAAGATTCGAAACAAACGTTTTATTCTGCTTCTCCTGCTAAAGAACTGAAATATTTACCATGAATTCTGCAGAAGATATAAAACTTCCAGGAAAAATGAAAACAAGCAGCTGGAGTTTCAGGAGTTAGTTCAGTCCGACGTCAAACTCAGATTCAACCTCAAGAAGAAGAAAGTCTGAGGTCATTTCTTCTTCTTCTTGCTCTTCTTGCCCCCGTCGCCCTGCTGGGCGCCGCTGTCACTTCCTCCGCTCTTCTGGGTTCGAGTCTTTAGTTTGGGGATCATCTCAGCGACGTAGAACATCACGTCCTTCCCTGGACAGAAGAACCGGACAGAAGAACGTTACGTTTGAACCGGAACGGGTCGGTTCTGATCCGGTTCTACTGCAGAAGATCAAAGTTACTGAAAACTTTACATCCAGTCCGGCATTTACAGGCTGGAGGATAAAAACCAGAACCAGGAGAGAAAATAAAAGTCATGATGCTAATTCAGTTAGCATCATTAGCTGCACTTTGAGCTGAAAATTACCTTAGCAGAACCAACTATTAGCTCGCCTTTAGCATTAGCTTCAGCAGAGCTAATGTTTCTGATTCGTGCTTTAGAGTTAGCGCAGCAGCCGGGTTCAGACCAGAACCGGCAGCCGGGTTCAGACCAGAACCAGCAGCCGGGTTCAGACCAGAACCGGCAGTCGGGTTCAGATCAGAACCGGCAGCCGGGTTCTGACCAGAACCAGCAGCCGGGTTCAGACCAGAACCGGCAGCCGGGTTCAGATCAGAACCGGCAGCCGGGTTCTGACCAGAACCAGCAGCCGGGTTCAGACCAGAACCAGCAGCCGGGTTCAGACCAGAACCGGCAGTCGGGTTCTGATCACGGTCTGGGTTTGGATCTTCTCCAGATGTTAGAGGAACACGGCCATCTCTTCTCACAACGACGATTTAAAACCGCATTATAAAGCCTGGCTGAGGAAGAGGAGGAAGCAGAGGAAGAGGAGGAGGAAGAGGGTGAGGAGGAGGAAGAGGATGGTGAGGAAGAAGAGGAGGCTGAGGAAGAGGAGGAGGAAGAGGATGAGGAGGAGGAAGAGGATGGTGATGAAGAGGATGGTGAGGAAGAGGAGGATCCAGCTGCTGGGCAGAACCAGAGGCTGAAGGAGAGATGAGGAACCAGAAGCGTCTCTGATGGATGGAGGAGGTTCTGAGGTTCTGAGGTTCTGGTCGTTTCCAGCGAATCAAAACCTTCCAGAGTTTTAGAGTCTGAGCTGCAGGACAGGAGAAGCGCCACCTGCTGGACACTCACGGGATCTGAACTTGTCCTGACACAGACTGCCGTCCGTCTGCTTCAGCTGGACTCTGACCCGACCTCTGAACTGGACGTCCCGGTTCCACTCCCTGGGATGCATCTTGTTCTGGAAGACAAACCAGAACAGAACCAGGACGGATCAGGCGCCGTGTTTGGACCCGGGAGCGTCTGTGAGGGAGGCGGTCGGGTTCTACCTCCACGTAGACGTTCATCCCTGCAGCCGTCAAAACGTCACGGATCTCAGCGCAGGACGGGTTCTCCACCGCCTGGAGACAAAACAGGAGCAGCCGGGTCAGCGGCCTGTCGGAACCGGGTCGGTACCGGGTCAGCGCCTCAGCTGCCCTGACAGAAAGACAAACCTTCTCTGTGGGGATCCTGCGGCCCTCAGCCAGCGTCTTCTTGCTGTTGATGTAGACGGGATAGACGCAGAGGAACCTGAAACAATCAGGTCTGACATCAGCAGCTTCAACGTTATGGCTAAAAGATGTTTACATCATAAAACCTTAAATTCATCCGAAAATCATTAACTCGGTTGTTTTGTGTGACTTGCAGCTTTGACATGTTGTGGTTCAGGAAACATTTAATCAAACTACAGTCAGTCCAACACACAGCAGCTCTGATTTGTTCCAAATACACAAATTAATCAATTAAGTTTTGGCTTTTTTAGAAATATTGTATCCAAGATACCAAATAACCAACTTTTATTTAGCCAAGTTTTAATACAAGACTTTAAAAAGCTGCTTTACTCTTTCACCAAGCAACAGGAATGCTGGACAAACGACTGGAACTCACTTCTTCATCTGTTTTAATGTAAAAAGGTTTTTAAAAGAGCCCTGCTTCATTATTTAATCATGACCTTTTAACATATTGATCACATCGAGACTGAATCAGGTTGTCTGACCGAAGCGAAATAAATCAGGTCCAAATATAAAACCCTGAGGCGCCCCACAGCATTATATTAATTATATATGTGTGTGTGTGTGTGTGTGTGTGTGTGTGTTAAAATAGCCCAAATCATCAGTAAAACATTAAATATAAGATATTGATCACTTTCTACCAGAACTAAATAAAAATATTTCTGTTTAGTTGTTTAATACATTTTAATTCAGTGAAGTTTTCTACAGTAGATCCTGCTGGATGGAGACACGAGAGAAACTTTATGTGGTTAAAGAAAAACCTTAAAGCCTCTAAACGCCACAATGAATTCAGAGAGAAAAACCTGGAGGTTCAAACAGACTTCCTGAAGGAAAAGGGAAATGCTTTCATTCAACTTTTAACAATTATCCCACATTTAAAAGAAGATAAGTTTGAAATTTGGAGTAACATCGGAAGGATCTGTGGTTATGATCCTGAAACACAATAAAACGAAGAAGAGATCATACACGTCATGCTAAGGAGCTCAGAGCCAAGCCAAACTTTATGGAAAACCACCAGAGTTTGTATCTCCGGTGAGCTAAAATCAAAAATAATGTATGCCGAATTACAGAGAGAAGTTTGTATCGACCTGTTTGCAGAAATGAGAGCAATTATCCAATAAGGGCGAGCATATTCTGTTGTTTTATTAAATCCATCAGGGCTTCTAGGGGGTTTCAGCTGGTTGAGGAGCTAGCTCCATTTAGCTTTAGCTGTACTTACCTCTCTTTATCAGCGGGGTTTTCAGTCAGATGAGCCATAGTTGGAGTTAAAGCTACACCAACAACAGGACCAGTTTGATCTAAGCTCTCAACTCATTAAAGTCACGTAAAGAATGATAAATTATTCCAACAGCAGCTAGCTGCGGTAAACACGCAGCGGACTGGAAGCTAATGGCTTCTTCTTCAAGCTTAGTGTGGTCAGTGAGACACCCTGGCAGCTTCATACTGCCACCATGCGGCGACATGGAAATTCACAACGGATTCCTACTAAACTACAGAAATAGAGCCAGGATAAAAAATAATGTTTCTCTCTTCTTATTTGTTCACACACTTGGTTGTTCTAATACTATTTTCTATCTGCTGAAACTGCTGCATAATTCTGAGTTAGTTAACTCAGGTGAATGTAGAGTTAACAGTAGAAATGATCGCTGAAAGTTTAGTGTTTTTTTTTAAGTAGAATAGATGTCCTTGGCATGTCGTTCAGCTGCACATTTCCAGTGATAAATCTTATGCTTTTTGGCTGAATTTTTAAATTTGATAGACAAATTAGACAACCTTCTTTTACGATTTTTGGCCAAAACCATTTTTTAAATAGTTCTAACCCTATTCACTTTATTTTGCCATAAGCCAGTTATACTAAGCTGTCTCCAAACCAGTCAAAATGCTATTTTATTTTCACGCCCTCTCCACGTGGCGTCGCTGCTGAGTCGAGTTTGCGCGATGCTAAAGTACCCGGATGTTATTGCAGCTAGCTCTTTTAGCCTCTGCGACGCCGCTCCGTTCTGCCGCATCGGGGACTTTCGATGCGTTTCGCTCCCGCAGCTCTCAGAAACAGTTTTTAATGTCGGGAAGTTAACACACCTGGTTTATAATGACAGAAGTTATCTGAAGGTATCGATATTTTTCGGTGTAGTTGTTGAATTTGTTCGCTATTTGGCGGGACTGGGTTTGGTATAACAATACGCGGAGCTGAAGCCAGGGGCTGAAACGCAGATCGGTTCGGTTTTTACCACAGCTGCCGTCATGGAGGATAAAACTTTTACTAAAGAGTTAGACCAGTGGATTGAGCAACTCAACGAGTGCAAGCAGCTGACAGAAAACCAAGTCCGGACGCTTTGCGAGAAGGTAGGTACTCCCGTCTGATTCCACTGACCTCCATTTCATAGTAGGCCCCAGCGGCTCGGTCTAATTCCTGGAAAAGCAGTAACGTTGACGGTTTTTGGCCCAGTTTTAGAGCAGCTACACGGAGCTCGACGGTGTTTGTGTACCTTGTTGAATATAAATCACAGCCAGTCTTTCAGGTTTTCTAGGTAAAAGTGTATTTGTGATGATATTTATGAAACCACAAATTAAAAACTGACGGGCCGAAAATGCGCACCCTGTTTACCCATCAAATAGACGCAGCCCATTTTACCGTCCGTTAATTAAACAACTAGATTTTCCCTTTCCTTATCCGCTGAAACGCCCTTATTTCCAGAATGTATTGGTTTTAGAGGCTAAGTGACCAGCGGATCGGTTAATGTGACGTCGTACTGCTCTCCACCGCACCCTGCCCGGATCGATCAGAGGTTTTATTGCGTAAAGCTCCCAGGCTTTAGACGGTTCCACCGGGTTGCTGCAACATAAATAAATTTAGAGCCTCTCAGCTCTGAATCATCGTCTTTATGAATCCCTGTAAGAAACCCAAACATACCGCTTTCTGAAAAGTGTGGCAGGATGTTTCTGGCTGTTAATCCATGAATGATGGACACCAGGAGACGATCAGCTGCGCTGGTTGAAGAAGGAACAGGCCAGGATATAAGATCTGGAATTTTATTCCAGGGAAAATAAAACATGTTTCATATTTAAAAGATTTACGGTATAAATCTAAACTCAGTCGTTTTACAACAACTTTAAGCAATATTTCATCATATTTCCACCATGATGTCATAGTTTCAGTTGAACTTCATGGGATTGATCAGCTGATTGGATCTGGTCTATTAAAGGATAAACTTGAATAATGAAGAGCTGCAGATTTTATCTAGAGGCTTATTGTTTTTACTAGGCTTTTTCACTAATTATTAAAATTACTTCTGTGTGTAATAATTATTGTACCCCAACTTAACTTGAATAATTGAATCGGTCATAATTAATAGTGTGAATTACTGCTTTGACTACAACTGATCAGTTATCTGTACTGGTTGATTAAAGTTGCATTAATGGTAGAACTGGTTGGTCGTTCTCTGCATCTATAAGCAACAGGAACATAAATCGAATGAACTCCCAAACAGGAAACGTTTTGCTGTTTTTGGTTTCCAAGGAAACGGAAAACTCTCCTCTATTCATGGATTTCTCTGGGGAATGAAATTTATTCACATTAATTTTTAAAACATTAGAGAGAAACTGCAGCTCCTGAAGCTAAATTGTCTAAACAACGCTTGTTAACGCGCTATTGGCTGGCGTCAGTCGTTTCCTTGGTGCTGATTGGCTGAACCCTGACGAGCCGCTGTAGATGTTAGCTTCTGCTGCAGAGCAAATACCGTTTCCAGTCTGCGTATTAATTAGGGGTGCACCGATTATCAGCCAGCCAATTTATTGGTGCCAATTTCCTTAATTTTGGGAGATTGGTGATCAGCCGATTTGTTTTGTTTTTTGTTTTTTTTGGTACATGTGAAGCCGATCTTATCCCCCCGATGTTGTCAGTGTCCGCACAGGTCTAAAATTCAACTGCTGTGCTTTTGTTTTCTCCTGTGAGAGAAGTTTAACTGACAAACCGGCCGACCAGGTCATGTCTGCACATTTAGTCACCCCAGTGTTTCCAATTCAGCAACTTTCCTGATATATTGATCAACATTTCAGACAAAAAAACATGGTATCGGCCAAAATCATATTCGGTAAGTTAGGCTTTTTAAAAGATGGGTAATCGGCGATCGGCCAGAAAACTGCAGTCGGTGCAGACCTGGTATTAATGCATATTATGGTAGGTTTGGAGTTTGAACTTTTAAAAAGTCATGTTTAGGGTCTCCAGCAGATTTTTGTATTCCTAAAAATGATTTGATGTCAGCAACAAAAACAAACTCATGAATGAACTCAGAAGGTTAGAGCCATGATTTATCTGGAGAAAAGAACCGCTCCCTCCATCTATGGAAAAGAAACGGATGAGAAAAAGATATTTTTGTTTAAAGTTTAATGAAAACATTAAAGAACAAAGAAATTCATATCTGACCCGTCTCTGAAGCTGAATGTTTAATATAGATCTATATGAAACAGATCTGTTTATCAGACTGAACATGAACCAGGAGGCGGCGGCCATGTTGGGCTGACACTGAGTGACTCCCATCCAGCCTGATTGTTCTAATAACCAGAAATATGATCAACTATAATAATCTCTGATGGTCTCGGTTTGGTCCTGTTGTGTTTCCAGTCCTAAAGGTCAGTTGAGGACGTATTATTTACACATTCATAAATGAATAACAGTCTGAAAACATCAAACCTGCAGAGAAAACCACATTTCTCCTCTAAACACCAGCAGGTATAAGAACCAGTTTTACTATAATTAATAACTGATCTATGGATCACGTGTGTATTGATTGATGGGACGAGTTCAGAACTGTTGATGCACCAGAACCTCTGAGTAGTTTATAAAACATCAAATGGTTCTGAACGTGAACATCAGGTCAACATGTTCCTGTTTTATCAGTGTTGGTAAACCAGCCCACATGTTTTCCTCAGTTCAGTTAAAAACATCCAGTACTGGTTGCCACGGCAACGGCTGATCAGTCTGACGGCGGTTTGATTCCCCATAAAATCATCACAAGTTTAGATTGAAGCAAATTAAAAATACATTTTTTAAATAAAGACTCTCAGAGAGGGAAGGTGGTTGTGACCCGACCCGACCCGGATCAGAACCTCAGTTTGTTCCTTCAGTAGCTAAACTGTAAATAATTCCTTTTATTCCCCTAAATGAGTCAAACAGAGAATGAAGGAAAATGAATCCAATGAATCTCAGATGGCAGCAGATCTGTGTTTATTATGGGATGTTTGATTGGCTCCAGTACAACCTGACTGACTGATCGGCCAATCAGACGCGTTGTCGGCCATGTTTGTTTTGATCTGAGGCTCAGGAAAGCCGACTGTCATCCTCATGATGCAGCTTTTAATAAACAGGTTAGAAAATAAAGACTAAATAATAGTTTATTTTGCTGGTTAGTCATAATAATATTTAATATTTCATCACCATTTGAAAACAAAGTGTCATGACCAGCTTTATGTCCTCCATGGGTGGTTTCCATGGAAACGGGTCGGTTCTGACCCTGGAGCTGAAGGACGTGATGAAGTTGTGTGATGTGATTGATCCATATCCTGATATTGATTTTTGATCTTCTGATTGTGTTTTCCTTTCAGGCGAAGGAGATTCTGACCAAGGAGTCCAACGTCCAGGAAGTGAGTTAATTTCTCTGAACCGGTTCTGGTCACAGTGATCCAAACGGGTCTGGACAGAACCAGAACCTCTCAAACATTTTATTTCTCTGATGTCACTTTTCTGTTTCTGAGAAACATTTTAGTTTTTCTGACTGAATCGACATTTTTAACGTGTTCAGTCCGTTTCCTTGGAGACTGGACAGCGGTCTATTAAAGGTTCTGGAAGAACCGGCTGCTCCGGCAGGAATAACAGCGGTGTCTGGGAGTAACCCCCCCTGCAGGAAGAATGTAGAACTACATCTGATTCTGTCTCTAAAATTAAACATTAAATAATTTTTATTGTTTTTGAAAAACACAACAGACTTTAGTTTCAGTTCAGAAATGATCTGAACTTAGTTTAAAGCTAGGAATTAATCTGAATGATGAAATGATTATGGAAATAATTTGGTCATCTAAATTCACTTTAGGCAATAAAATGTTTTCTTGACAAAGGGAATTAAATTATTAGCTCTGATCTTTCAATGTTTTTCTAATATTGTCTAAAAAGCTTTAATTGGTCAAATGAAAAATCTGCAGAACGTATCAGTTTTTAAATCTGAATTCACTGCAGATCTGTGAAAACTGATTTATGCATTTAGAACCTTGTTGAGTTTGGGTCACAAGAACCATATCTGGTTCTGTTCTGGAAGTTTGAACAGCTGGAAAATGAACAAAATGAAAGAGAATCAGCTGATTTATGTAGTTATTAATATTAAACATCTGAAGCTCCAGCGTCTTTTTCACTGTTGAGCCTTAAAGCCGTTAGTCTGGTTTCTGTAGCGGTGGGAGGCGGCCATGTTTCCCAGGTTGTTGTGTCTGATGGTGGGAGGCGGCCATGTTTCCCAGGTTGTTGTGTCTGATGGTGGGAGGCGGCCATGTTTCCCAGGTTGTTGTGTCTGATGGTGGGAGGCGGCCATGTTTCCCAGGTTGTTGTGTCTGATGGTGGGAGGCGGCCATGTTTCCCAGGCTGTGTCTAACGCTCCGCCCCCTCTCCAGGTGCGATGCCCGGTGACGGTGTGCGGCGACGTTCACGGTCAGTTCCATGACCTGATGGAGCTGTTTAAGATCGGAGGAAAGTCTCCCGACACAAACTACCTGTTCATGGGCGACTACGTGGACAGAGGCTACTACTCTGTGGAGACGGTCACCCTGCTGGTCACGTTAAAGGTAACGCTGCCTGCTGGACAGAGGTCGGAGGTCGTCCTGCAGCTTTACTGCTGCTCCTGTAAAATGATTAGAGTCCAGAGCTGCTGCAGGAAGTGATGTCAGACAGGAAGAGCAGCTACTGGTGACCTCAGAATCGCTGAGTCGTCATCCAGACTGCTTCCTGGAACACAATCACTGCCTCAGGCTCTGATGCGTTCACTGAGCAGGAACAGAGTCAGATTTTTCAGTGTTTGACCTGATTGGCTGTAACGGAGCCTTGACCTCCGGCTGGCCTCGCCCTCCAGGTGCGCTTCCCGGAGCGGATCACCATCCTGCGGGGGAACCACGAGTCCCGGCAGATCACACAGGTCTACGGCTTCTACGACGAGTGCCTGAGGAAATACGGCAACGCCAACGTGTGGAAGTACTTCACAGACCTGTTCGACTACCTGCCGCTCACCGCGCTGGTGGACGGCCAGGTGAGGGCGCCGGCGAGGCGGGGAGGGGCGCCAGCGGGGGGCGCTGTGGTGTTAGCCTAAAGCTAACGTGTTCCTGTCTGCTCCAGATCTTCTGTCTCCATGGAGGCCTGTCTCCATCCATCGACACTCTGGACCACATACGGGCCCTGGACCGCCTGCAGGAGGTCCCACATGAGGTACGCGCGCCCCCGGTTTGCCCCCCGTACTCCCTGTCTGCCCGCTGTAACTGTCTGTGTCCCTCAGGGCCCCATGTGCGACCTGCTGTGGTCCGACCCGGACGACCGCGGCGGGTGGGGCATCTCCCCCCGCGGTGCCGGCTACACCTTCGGTCAGGACATCTCAGAGACGTTCAACCACGCCAACGGCCTCACGCTGGTGTCCCGCGCCCATCAGCTGGTCATGGAGGTAACGGGTCGCCGTGGCAACCACACTACTTAATATTGTTAAGCAGAAGTTGTGTGAACGACGTTGCGTTTTGTTTGGTTGGAGGATGAAATGATGGAGTCGAAGTTAAACGTGCAGAATATCAGAGATCTGAGCGTTAGAGCAGAGAACGATGCGTTCAGGGTCTGATTCTGCTCCGTCCATCAGGGCTACAACTGGGGCCACGACAAGAACGTGGTGACCATCTTCAGTGCTCCCAACTACTGCTATCGCTGTGGCAACCAGGCGGCCATCATGGAACTGGACGACACCCTCAAATACTCTTTGTGAGTCGACCGAGCGAAGAGCTGCAGGAAGTTCACCTATTCAGGACTGAAACTATTATTAATCTGCATTCTAATGAATAAATTAGATTATTTAATGTGCCAATTATTTTTATCCACCAAATTGATCGTATCTGAATAATCAATTACTAATCAGCTAATATTGAGTAATTCCTCCTGAGATGAAAATTGCACTATTAGATATAACATTTTTATGTTCATTTTAATTTTATTCTAATAAACTTTCAGGTTATTTAACTTTTATTTTTTGCATATTTGAATGAACTGAATGTTTTAGTATTTTTTCATGTCACTTCCTGTCAGCTGATGGTAACTGAATGTTTTGGTCCTCAGCCTGCAGTTTGACCCCGCCCCTCGCCGCGGTGAGCCTCACGTGACCAGACGCACGCCTGACTACTTCCTGTGAATGTCCCGCCCCCTTCCTGTCCGTCATCCACGAACAGCCCCGCCTCCACACACACCTTTCTCACCCCCACCCCTTCTCATTTTGGATGGAAAGAAGTTATTAATATTTCTGATGATGTTTCTGTACCAGGGTGATCCTGATTGGCTGATAAATTTTAAGCTCACAGAGAAACGACCTCCTCTGCAGCCGTGTTGTCGATATGCTGTCATTAATGCTGTGCTTCTGGGGAGAAAAACACCTAAACTATCATCTATTTTAGTTTTTTCCTTTTCCTTTCTTACATGTCTGAGAAAAACAAGATAATAAAACGACCGACGTGGACCAAATGTGCCATACTCAGATCCTTTTACAGCATCGCAGGTTTCTTTCTTCTTCTTTTTTACACCTCTATAACCCGACATGACATCACCACACATCTGATGGCAAATGTGCTTTTTTTCTGTTGCAACATCATTTTAAGATTTAAAGATATAGGAACAAAAAAGTTTGCTTCAAGTAGTCCAGCTGTCAGTTTTAGGTGTCCAGGCTGCAGCCGGTGGTCATCTCAGCAACTATATTACTGTAAGACAACAGACGTATGAAATAAAATGTCCTATTGACAAACTACTGCAGACTCCGTCTCTTCTTCTGCTCCCGCTGCTCTGCAGTAGCTGCAAACTACAGATTCTGCTTCATGTAGCTCAGCTGTTAGCATTAAACTGAGGAAAAACCTCCAGTAGCAGTCAGTGATTCAACAGAGAGAGGCCTCTGACTGAAGACTTGCTGTATCCTTCCAGCTGCACAGCGTCCAGAACCAGAGGGAATAAATGTCCAGACGGCAATGCTTCAACCAGAGCGAGAACAAATCAGGACCAACCTGCTGCCACTGGGGCGGAGCTGTTCTACAGTCCACAATGAGTAACTGGTTGGACTGGCAGCATTTTCACTGGAACTGCTAAGAGGTGCAGCTGATTGTTGGAACTTTAATGTTAACTGAACACACCAAACAGAGCAGACATGGATGCTGCAGCTGAGCTGCTTCCACAAACTGCTGCCAGAAATCCACAGAGACCAGAATACAGAGTACAGATGGTCTGTCAGTGGAGACATCAGGCATACCAGAAAAGATTTTACAAAATAAGTTACAAATGCTACACCTACTAAAAATAGCATACTTGGGTTCTAAGAAAAGACTAAGCCTATTTAAAAGAATTTTATTGAAAGTTCAACTAATAAAATGCCTCTGAAAAATTTAAAACCAACATTTTCTTTTAATCAGCTACCTTGTTCTAGTAGGTTGTCTGCCTCTTTTGCCCTTCCCAACATGGCGGCCCCGCCGAGATCAGCAGACTCTTAGACATAATATAAGAGCAGACTTCCGGTGAAGCTGCTGGAATACGGAAAACTCGCGAGATTTCTCGTGAAGCGACGTCAACTTCCATGATGGCGTCGGTTGTTCGTGTCTAGAAACCAAGTTGGTCTGGTGAGTATGAAACATGAAACATAAAACATGGCTGCTCTGTTTATGTACCAGCTTAGCTTCATGTTTGCTGGTTTTGGCTCGTATGAAGGTTTTTCCTGAGCCAATAATAATCTGTTAGCATGCTAACGGCTACACAAGCTATAAACATTAGCTCTCAGAGGCTCTTGTGTTGCTGTTTTTACAACTGTTGTCGTGTATATTATTGTTTCCAGCTGAAATCAGTTCTACTACAACATCAGAAATATTGTGTTATGGGAATCAAAACAAGGTTAAAGTTAACTGCTGTTTTTTTAGCCGCCGTAACCACAGAGACTAGAAAGGATCGTCTGCTGTGTGTTTAGTTCTACTTTGTTTTTTCATTGTTGTTTTTTCTTCCTCTTTTAATCACCTATATTCACAAAAATATCCCAGTTTTTGTCGGTAACACCTACGTTTTAGATTATCTGTGCTACAGAACCTTTCTCATGCAGCTTTATTTTTTAAATATTGACTGTTGACACAACATCTTGACATTACCCACCCCGGCCACAAGGTGGAGGACTTTTAACACAACTGAGGCCCGTTCAGTCTGTAGCCTTTTATTTCTGCATCAGCAGCAAACTGATCCTCCAGAATAAAAATAAAATAGAAGCTAAAATATTTTTGTAAATCTTCTTTTTTAAAAGTCGAGTTCATAGGGACGGACGGGACGTGATAAAACTTAACACGATATTTGATGGTAATAATTCGATAATGATAAAAGGTACGATAAAACCTTTACTGCTTTTAGGTAGTTGTTTGACACGGTGCTCATTCTTCCACAGATACTGCTCTAGGAAAACACATTGAATTTTTCTTTGGGATCAATAAAGTATGTTTGAGTTTAATAGCTATTTGTAATACGCTTCTTTACCACAGAGAAGTTCAGTTAATGTCACTAAATTGCTCAAAGTGACTCAGTTTAATTACATTTTCAAATTAATATTTATTGGTATTTATATTGAATAAACAGTGGAGAAAATACTAGAAGTAACAAACGGTCAGTTTGGGTGTTTTGAACATTATTAAATGAAAATTTTAATATACTAAATTTATCGTGATAAAAGATGTGATAATGGCCGCCTCTAACTTAGTGTTTTATGTGTGAACTAAAAGCAGTGGTGTGTTTCCTCAGCCTGTCTCTGTCTGAGCCGTCATGAGGAAGAGGACCGCTGTCCTGTCTGTCCTGTCTGTCCTGTGATCCGGTCCCTCTGGATGGACCGTGTGGTTCTGCACTACCGGCCCGGCTCGGCGCTGCGCCTCTCCGCCCTGCTGCAGCAGACCCAGAGGCTGCTGGAGCCGATGGCCCTCCGGCCGCCGCCCGCCTTCAGGCCCTGGTTCCCCTGCAGCTCCGCCCACCGCCGGCCCATCAGACCGGCCAAACTGCCTCCCCGCATCGGCCCACCAGGGGGCGCCCTCACAGAGACCCAGCCTGGGCCTATGGAGGACGCTCTCGGCCGTATCCAACCCGCGGCACCCGGAACCGGTCCAGGGACGGAAAGAGAGGTCCCGGTGGTCCGGAGGTCCTGGAGCATCTCCAGGCAGAGCGGAGTCCAGCTGCAGAGCCGCATGTCTCTGTCCAGGCGTCTCCATCGCCTGGTGTCCCTCCACCAGCTCCACCTGCGCCAGCGCGCCAAGTGGGTCATCACCCAGCAGAACTGCAGCGACCTGGAGGAGGTGAGTGGCTGCAGGGGGCGGGGCTTCCACTGGACCGACTTCCTGTCTGTTCATTTAGAGGGAAACACACAAACCCCTCCAGATGTTCTGAACACCTGGATGCTTCCAGTCCAGCTGGGCCTGAGCTGACATCAGGGACGGTTAGGCTCCTCCCATTGGGCCGTAAATCTGTCCGCTTTTCTCTTTTTGAAGATTTAATTTTTGGAAATCCAGATGTTTTTCACCAGCTCACTCCTTGGGTTCGTTTAGGAGACATGAACCAACCAAGAACCATCATCTGGTTCGACGGATGATTTTTACTCATTTCCGGTGAAATTACTGAAATAAGTCTTTTTTTTAAGATACCTTTTTATTGCATTTTGAATTTGGAATAAAAAAAAGAGGTTTTATTTTTAACCCTTTCTGCTTTGGTGTCCTCCTCTCTGCCTGATCATAAATGTGACCCAGCAGATCAGAACCAGAATCAGATCCAGAACTCTGGCCGGTTCTTTTCTGCTGGGATTCTGGATCTTTATCAGTTTTTTATGCTGAGTTCATCATTTTGATCAGATTTCCATCCACTCAGCGTTTCCGTCTCTGTTTACGGTTACATCACCTTTGACCCTGAACTGGGTCAGGCGATCACTGAGGTCTGGTTCCTGGGTGATGCTGGACGGATTTAGGTAATAAGATAAAAACCAGTCTAGTTCCGATCCGTCCGTGTTTCCCTGCAGTGATCGTCACCAGGAAACATTTTCTGAAACTGATGATGAAACTGTCTGTCCCTCCAGGCGTGGCGCTGCCTGATCCGCTGCCTGAGCCGCTCCGGGTTGCCGACCTGCAACGCCAACATCCAGCGGGAGAGGGCGGAGATCTGGGTGTTCTGCGACGTCCTGCACTGTGAGCAGGTGGGGCGCCACCTGAAGGACGAGCTGCGGCTGGCGGGTCGGATCCACCTGGCCGTCCACCGACTGGGGAACATCTTCAGCATGTAGACCGGGTCCGGCTGGACAGAACCACCACACAGGAAACAACCAGCAGCAATAATGTGGCTTATTTAGCTCAGCATGCAAGGAAAGATGGGGACTCATTTTCCTCATTCATTCATTTATGAATGCCACACCTTCATAATGCATAAAGTAGCAAGATAAACATTTAGTGTGCAACATAAATGTTTAGCTAGTTAGCTAAACATATAGGAGTACATTTAGCTGGCTGACTGAATATTAGCTACCAGACAGTGGCGCAAAAAGTGGCTATGCAGCGCATAGGGGCGCTGCACCAGAGGGGGCGTCAAAACCCCGTCTGGAGGGGGGGCGCCCCGATGGTGCCTTCGCTTACTCTTCACCGCGCCCTTACGCTCCTTCACATGTAAATGTAGCGAGTTTTACCTTTCACGTGTCTTTGTCTCGGGGGGTAAACATGTTTTCTATGCTCCTTTACCCTTCCGTACCTTCCTTGGGGGCAGGGGGCGCCGATTTCTGTTTTTGCATCCACCTGAATAATATGTAGTTGCGCCCCTGCTGCCAGGCTACATATTTTCAAAATGAAGTGACTCCCTGTGACATTTATAGATGAATGAATGATGTGGTTAAATTATGGCTGTGAAAGAAACCCTCATTTTTTCCTCTCCATGATCGGATCAATAACCCAGATTATTGCTGCTGGTTCTTTCCTTTACATGTCGGTTCAGTGAGTTCTGCTGGACTTTGAAGCAGAGCGTGAACCGGACCGGCAGACGTCACTGACTGGGGGGAAGGTGGAGATTTTTCTGGACCCATGAATTTTACCTGGATGAATCGATGTTTCTGCTGAATAAATCAGTTTTATTTCACTGCTGATAAACAGTTTTATCTCAGAAACATGTCAGGCTGTCTTAGTTTCCTCTTGTATAAATATTTAAATGTTTTTAGAGAATCTGTTTTTACCATCAATGAGTTGAGTTAAGATGTGGTTTGAGTCTTATGGTTTCTTCTGTATTTATTAATAAACTGTTCTTAATGATTGCATTTTTGACTCTGCTATAAATAAAGCAGCTTGTTTTTCCATGAACAGCCTCTGCGGTGGCGGAAGCTGCACGCACAGCCCCGCATGATGTGCAGACGGTTTGTTCTGGAAAATCCGCAGCAGCAGTCACGTGATGCCGGAGTCTCCCAGTTTTCCTGACACAGAAATCACGCCCACGCAGCACACTGTGTGTGTTACTGTGCAGCAATATTCCAATTTAAAACGCAGTTTGATCGTGATGCTAAGTTTCTTGACATCCTCGCCCATGCAGCTTTTATTCTGAAGGTCTCGGCGGCTCGTTTGGTTCTGCTCAAATTTCTAAGAGCAAAAATAAAGTTTCATGAAAAATCTATGATCTAATTGTACTTTTCATCTGCCACACGACAAGTTTCGTACCAGAAACAAATATTTTTAAAGGATTTGACGACGTGATCTGTTTGGCTTCTTTTATTTTGACAGTCTACTCCGGAAGTGAGTGTGCGTAGCGACTAACTTGATGCCAGTCTGCTGTCGACAACCTGAACGGACACGGTCTTCCGATCTGCCAGCGTCTCCATCCTGAGGATTTTCGCTAAGTTAACGGAATTTTTCGGTTCTGGAGAACCAGTGGAGGCGGCATCCATCATGGTGTTCAGAGTTCGGTCTGCTGGACGGTTCGGTTGGTGAAAAAGTTAAAGAACCAACAAGGTGAGAGCTGTTTTCCTTCAGCTAGCACGGCTAGCTGCTGGTTTCCTGTTTCCTGGAGCGGTTCTGGTCGGGTTCCTGGTTCTGCTGCATCATAGAGCAGCTTTAGCTTTTAAATCCCGTGTAACATCATGGCGGCCTGCAGAAAAACAGAAACTTTAGCTTGTTTTTAGGTAAAGGACCTTAAAAAGCTGAAATGTGTCTTTAGAGACGATGGGTTCATTTTCTCTGTTCATCACCGCAGATTCGTTAAAAACTAAATATTTTATCAGAAACATTTGGAGTTATTATAATGTTGCTTTATAAACAATTAATTTTACGCATTTTTCTAAACTCGTCTATAAATGTATGTTTTGCATTAACAAGGTCCGTCGCATATTTAATAACCTAATATACATATAAGCTAATCGGAACATCATTTTAGATATATGTTTAAATATTTTTCAAAATTTATTTTTACACACCATCAAAACAAATGTTAATATTTTTTTCTCAAATCTAACCAGCTTGAAACAGCGTTTATTATTATTACTATTGTTATTAGAGACAAAATGAGAAAATTTATTGTATTTTTATACCGTAAGATTATTTCCTATCCCTAAAATGTTGATTTTTTTGTGCAAATTTATTTGCAATAGGTCCCTTTGATAACTTACATGTTCATCATTACATATAAATATTAATGACAAAATATTTGGGTTACCAGTAAATAAAACTAATTTATCAAAATTTTGATTAAAAAGGTTTAATTATCTACATGTATTTAAACACACAAACATGGTATTTTGAATCAAGTTGATCAAAATCAGTTGAAATATAAAAATCTGATTTTGAGAGTTGATTAAGATTCATTTTTGCTTCAATAAGGTGAAGAGAGACGAATTGCTCTGTTTACTTTCAAAGTCTTAAAGGAAAAATGAGATTACTTAAACATACTGTGAGCTATAATAACATGTTTTACGCCATTTACATCAGTACAACTAAAGTTATGCAAATAAATATTATATTAACTCAGAAATGTCCAGGATGCAGCTGTTTAAAGCTACAGACCAAATAAATCATAAGCTAGAAATATTCAAATAAATGTCAGTGTTTTTTTTCCTGCTGTTTATTTTATTTTCTACATTTATTACATGACGGTAATAAAATTGTTTAAATGGCTCAAATAAACATCCTCGTTCCTGAAAATATACAAGCCAGGGGTCAGAGGTCAGCCTGTTTGCTCCTGCTGCCTGAAAACATGAACACAGCTGGAAAAACGACCATCTTAACATAAAATTCATGTTTTATTTAAAAGTAAGCGATTAACATTTATTTTTATTTTTAAAAACAAACAAATCATTTTCTATGTGATTTTATTTTTCTGAATTTGTTAGAACATAAAAAACTTTTTCAGCTTAAAAAATAATCTGACATAATTTAAAATTTGATCATAAAAGCTTCGTGAAGATGTTTTGATCCAACATGTCAGTCGATGTTTTTAACTGTAGGAGTAAATTTGAACCCCACAGACGTTTCCCCTAAATTAAATAAGTTCCTCTAAACCAGTGATTCACGTGTTTCTGCATGTTTTCTATCAGCTGTGATGACTCAACAACTGACGACCGTAATTATTAATAAAACGACTGGAATATCAGAAACCCACTCACAGTTTCCTGATTTCTGCCACAATCTGCCGTTTAATGGCAGAAAAGTAACTTTTATCTCTTTCCATGTGTTAAATTTGAGGAAGCTGATATTTTACATGTTTTATCTTTCATTAAACTTTCTACTGTTGAGAATCTGCTGATCCGTTTCAGGCTGTAAACAGCTGAAACTCTAACATCCTGGCTCCAACAGCCAATCAGACGAGGGCAGGTCTTCCTGTCTTCTTCTTCAGGTGTTTTGGGTCAGAGATGCGTCTAGAGGCAGCAGAGCGGTCGTTCTGGACGACCTCAGAAGGTCGTCATCATTTATGTGTTCAAAGAGTTGAGCAGCTAAACGACGTCCTGTGGAAACTCTGAGCAGCAGCAGGAAAAAACACAAACAGGAAGTGATTAGTCTGCTGACTCTGAGAGGTCTCTGATTGGATGACTGAGGCAGCCTATGACCTTTAACCTCCAGCAATCTGTGACCTTTAACGTGCAGTTTGTCCTCCAGCCCTCCAGGTGGAGCCGTGTCCCCCTCAGATGTGTCGTGTGACCCCCGCTGACCTCCAGCTGATGCAGCAGGAAGCTGCGTGTGTGGCGGCGCGGCGCTGGGCGCAGCAGGAGGGATGACATGGAGAGCGGAGAGACGCGCGCGCAGCTGGAGACGCCATCTTTACTCTCTTCTTCCCTCTAGAAGCTCTCAGGACGTTGCAGGAACGTATTTTTCTACCGTTTTCTACCCAGAGCTGATTTTTGCTACGAGCTGTGAAGCCATATTGGACCGGCGCCGGGATGAGCTCCGAGGGCTTCCAGTACCGGGCGCTGTACGACTACAAGAAGGAGCGGGAGGAGGACATCGACCTGCGCGTGGGGGACATGCTGCTGGTCAGCAGGGGGGCGCTGCTGGCGCTGGGCTGCGGCAGCGGAGACGAGGAGCGGCCGTCTGAGATCGGCTGGCTGCCGGGCTTCAACGAGACCACGCAGGTACCGGTTCTGACCCGCCACAGATCTGCCAGGGCCAGGAAGGACCGGTTTCTCTGTCTGTGACCTTTAACCTTTGAGATGATGTCATTAGTGTTCAGTCTGAGACGACGTCATTAAAGCTAACAAGTTATTGGTCCAATCAGTCCTTTGGGACTTACTGGACGTTGCCATGACGATAAATTACTAACATTAATGCAGCTCATAACTATTCATACCCAACAGATTTCAGCATGGTTTTATTTATTCTGGTGTAAAGACAGAAATCTGGAAAATTACACATTTCATATTAGTTTGTAGTCAGACTGGGACTGAAACGCATTTATTCTGATTAATTAATGACATTAAAATTTAACAGTTAATCACATTTTTCTTTCATATTCAACAGTTCCAGCGGGAACCTTTGTGTTCCAGTGTTTCTGGTACGCCTGTAAATCTGACACACCATAATAAACACTCAAAGATGAATAAACTTTTAATTCTGATGAACATTTAACTCTGGAACATTTAGACGTTTAAAATAATCAAAAATAAACAAAACAGAAACGACAAATTAATGAATTAGGACTGTAAGCAAAATGAAACCATTTTTACTTGAGACCCAAACTCCAGACTTTCATCGACCTGTTTTCAGTCGAAAGAGAAAAATGATAATTAATGCAAATGGAAATTATTTTTTTTAATTTATGAATTGATTTATTGATTATTGTTTCAGGTTCAAACACGTCCAGCTTCATGTCTGACCTCTCAGTGTCTCTGTTGCTGAGCTCACATCTGTTTGATCCATAAATTAGCAGCAAAATGGATTTTGGGTCAGAACCGCTCAGTCGGCCTCTGTCTGGTTCTGGTTCTGGTTCTGGCAGGAGAAAGGCGACTTCCCAGGAACGTATGTGGAGTTCGTCGGCAGGAAGAGGATGTCCCCGCCCACTCCGAAGCCCCGCCCACCCAGACCGCCATCCGCCGCGTCCGTGAGGACCGACTCAGAGTCAGAGGGTGAGTCCAGCTCCCAGGTTCTGGTTCTCTGTGAGGCTCGGTCCAATCGGACCTTCTGCAGCGACCCGGACCGTCCCAGCTGCTGTTTAGTCAGGGCTGCGGTTGCTGACTGATCACAACTGACATTCTGCTGCCGTCAGCGCAGCACAGGAAGTGTGTGTGTGTGTGCGTGTGTGTGTGTGTGTGTGTGTGTGTGTGTGTGTGTGTGTGTGTGTGTGTGTGTGTGTGTGTGTGTGTGTGTGTGTGTGTGCGTTTACTGTTATTACCTGCCTGTTCCACAGAACTGCTGCTCTTCCTCCTCTGGTTTCCTCTCAGAAACAAACAGGTTTTAGCTCGCTGCCTTTCTATGACCAGCTGCATTTTGTTTCCATGGAGACGAGGAGAGCTTCGTCAGCTGGGCCTGCAGCAGCTTCCTCCATCAGAACCGGGTCAGGTTGGGCTCTCCAGGCTCAGCAGCTCATTCAGAACTCGTGTTATCGATCATCTGCTGGTTTATCTGCATCCGTTTGGCTCCTTCCTGCTCGGTTTGAGCAGCAAAATGGTTTTATGTAATTTGACCAAAATCCCCACAGCTCCATTATTCAGTTCGTTTCTGTTTCACTTTCTGAACATCCTGACACTGCTGGACATCGCTAACTGAACCGCTAACTGAACCGCTAACTGAACCGCTAACTGAACCGCTAACTGCGCTAACACGAAGCCCTGATCATAAATACTAGTTTGGTGTATGCTAATGCGCTACACCAACATGATACTTAGCTAATGCTAAGACCTTAGCATTAGCTCTGCTCAGTGCTGCGTTGGTATTTAGCATTAGCTAAGTGCTAAATCCTAATGGCTCATCATCAACAGAGCAGCTTTAGCACTGTTAGCTTAGCTTTACTAGCATCTGCTGCCTGAAAGTCAGAGATCTGGGCTTAGTCTGATACTCATACAGAACCGAGCCATCAGAACCAGAACCTGGCTCTGTTTATCCAGACGTTCTCTGTTAGAACCTTTGGACCAGACGGCGCTGCTCGTCTGGGTTCCAGAACCTCCATGTTTGACTCTTTGTGTTTGTTGCTCAGGTTTGGTTCTGCCGGACCTGCCAGAGCAGTTCGGACCTCCAGACACGGCGCCGCCGCTCCTCAGCAGACTGATGGAGCTCATAGAAACCAAAGGTAGGCCCAAGCTGCAGAACCGGGTCCAACCTGACCCGGTTCTGTAGCTTCCGCTGGATCGGGTCTCTCTGTGGAACTGTTCAGAACCAACAGAACCCAGTGTCTACTGGACCTTCAACGTCTGGTCATCAGATTGATGTTGTGTCTCTGCAGGTTCCGACAGCCCGGTTCTGTACCGCAGCATGAGTGGAGGGGTTCTGGACACCCGGCAGCTGGCCGACACCGGTGAGGAGCCAGAACCCGTCCTGCGGTCCGGCTGTGGTCCGCTCGGTTCCGTCTGACTGAGGTGCGTTTGTTTTCAGAGCCGGAGCAGCTGGACGTGCCGTCTCTGTGTGACGGGGTGGTCCGGTTCCTGCAGGACCTGCCCGGTCCGGTCCTGCCCGCCTCGCTGCAGGCCGACATGAGCCACGCCGTCCAAGGTTAGCAGAACCAGAACCGGGGCGGCCGGCGCTCCTGTCAGTCAGGCGCTGGTGAAAAGTTCTGACCCGTTTTAATGCCCCTGGTTCTGTCCGCAGAGGTCCGGGACCCGGAGGAGTGCGCCCAGGTTCTGCGGGGCGTGGCGAGCTCGCCGACCTGCCCGGCCCAGTTCGGGCTGACCCTGCTCAGCGTGGTGCGGCACCTGGCCCGGCTCTGTCTGCACAGCTCCAGGAACCAGTTGAGCCCGCGGGTTCTGGCCGAGAACTTCAGCCCTCTTCTGTTCAGGCAGCCCCCTGGGTCGGTACCAGAACCCAGAACCTTCCAGCAGGTCCTAGCGGTACTGCCGGGTCTCACCGGGTCTCTGTTGTTCTGTCCAGGTCCGATTCCACTCTGGATCCTCTGGTTCAGGTTCTGGAGGTTCTGATCACCAGCGAACTCAACATGACCCAAGCAGCACCAGGTAGCTCCGCCTCCTCCTGGTTCTGGTTCTGGTCCGACTCACACTGATCACTATAATCTGGGTTTCATTCAGCATCTTTTCCTCTTTATTTCATAAACAAAGTTAAAGCAGTTTATCTGTGGGAGGCGTCGCCCACTGGTGGCAGCTGGCGGTACTGCAGCTCAGAAACCAACATGGCCGCTGAACGTCTTCTCCTCTGGATGTTCGGTTTAAACTTTGTTAAAGGCTGAAGGGAGGAGCTGCTTCAGGTTAGAGGAGGATAAACTCAGGAACTGGACTCAAGGGAAGGTTCTGGTTCTGGTTCTGCAGCCCGGCAGCACGGCGCCGTCACACAAACATCCATTAAACTGATGATCAACTGTTTCTGCTCAGATTTTCTGCTGTATTAATAACATTTAATCCTCCAGATAATATCTAAAATAATCCAGTTTAATCCCGAGAAACGGATGAACAATAATTAATATAATTTCTGATTAGATGGAAATCAGATTTTTCTGTTCATTTCCTGTTTAATCCAGTCAGATTTAATGTAATAAATTAAGGCTCAAATGATTAATTGTAATGAATCGATTATTAAAATTCTTGTCAGCTAATTTAGTAAATAATCGTTAACTGGAGCATTCAGACTCTAAAAAGGCCAATTACTGAATAATCAATACAGCTGATGATAATTAAATCAGATCTTTAGTTTCTCACAGGATGTCGGTCACATGACCGCTGAAGCAGCAGGTCAGGATGGAGTTCACTTCCTGTTGCAGCGCCACCTGCTGGTCCCTCTGCTTCTGGTTCGGTCCAGATCAGCCGGACCGCTTCAGGTTCTGACCAACAGGTGGAGCTGCAGCTCCGACCCGCTGCTCAGGTGGACCCAGAGAGTGTTACTGTGTGTGTGTTACTGTGTGTGTTACTGTGTGTGTTACTGTGTGTGTTACTGTGTGTGTGTTACTGTGTGTGTGTGTATTAGTGTGTGTGTATTAGTGTTTGTGTGTGAGGGGGTTCTGCTCATCCCTCATTCAGTCTGTCAGAGCAGCAGCTGAATCGATGACATCATCCATCCCCGCGGTGACAGATGATGCTGCGGAGGAGGAGGGGGTCGTTGCCGTGGTGATATCCCTGCCTGCGTGTGATTGGCCGAGGCTGGCGATGATGTCACACATCTCCAAGCTGCTGTGCCGATCTTTGAACAGAGGCAGAGATGGAGGCAGGCGGACGGAGGGGCAGCTTCAGCGCTAATGAACGGAGAGATGCTGCCCGGTTCTGATCCGCAGCTCAGCCACTCACCCTGCTGCCGGAACCAGAACCAGAACCAGAACCTGGAGGGGATGCCGTTTGGGTGTCAGAGCTGAATCTGTAGAGGGGGGGGTCGTTTCACCTGAGGGCCGTCATGGAGCAGGAGCAGCGGGGCAGAACCCGGTCGGAACCGCTGCTGGGCCGAGACCAGATCCTGTGCTACATTAACATGCAGAGACCAGGTAGGGCCTGCGGAGGGCGCTCTGATGGGTTCTACTGGGCTCTGGACCAGGTGACGCAGCATCAGCTCTGCTGTCGTCATGGTTACTGGCTCGTTTGGCTGATGTCATCGTTTATCAGGATTCCCCAAATAAACATTTCATCTGGTTTTTACAGCTTAAAGAAAGAACCAAACTTTTCACTGTTGTTCCATAAAAAAGCCTTAAGACGCCCACTTCCTGTCTCACTTCCTCAAACTTGACCACGAAATCTGATTCTGGTGGAAAATGTCAGATTATTTTAAATATTGGTGAATTTATCACTATGAAGCAGAAACGTTACAGTAACTGAAGCCGGAATATTTTCATGTTTTACATCTCAGAGCGACGGTTTGGTGACGAACAGAGCAGGACGGCTAGCATCCAGCTAGCATCTAGTTAGCGTCCAGCTAGCATCTAGTTAGCGTCCAGCTAGCGTCTAGTTACTGTCCAGCTAGCGTCTAGTTAGCATCCAGCTAGCGTCCAGCTAGCATCTAGTTAGCGTCCAACGAGCGTCTAGTTAATGTCCAGCTAGCGTCTAGTTACTGTCCAGCTAGCGTCTAGTTAGCATCCAGTTAGCGTCCAGCTAGCATCTAGTTAGCGTCCAACGAGCGTCTAGTTAATGTCCAGCTGGCGTCTAGTTACTGTCCAGCTAGCGTCTAGTTAGCATCCAGCTAGTGTCCAGCTAGCGTCTAGTTAGCGTCCAGCTAGCGTCTAGTTACTGTCCAGCTAGCGTCTAGTTAGCATCCAGCTAGTGTCCAGCTAGCGTCTAGTTAGCGTCCAGCTAGCGTCTAGTTACTGTCCAGCTAGCGTCTAGCTAGCGTCCAGCTAACGTCTAGTTAGCGTCCAGCTAGCGTCTAGTTAGCGTCTAGCTAGCGTCTAGTTAGCGTCTAGCTAGCTGTCCTCTTGGCATCAAACCGACTTCAGGAAACCGGCCTCATGTCAACACCTGATGACATCACACTGTGTTTCCTGATTGATTTGCTCCAGACGTGTAGACAGAATGGCGACTTTGTGGCATTTTACAGTTTGCTCAGAATCGGCGTGAGATCTGGATGTTACCATGGTTACTAAGGATTCAGAAAGGAGGAATGCCTCTGGCTTTCTCCTCCAATCAGAGCTCAGATCTTCTTAATGTCCAGAAGAGATGATTTATCGGCTAGTTACCATGGTTACTACTCAGAATAACTTCTGTAAAGATCTGAGTGTCACTTCCTGTCTGAAACCAACAACCTCGTTGAATAAAACATTTGAATCCTGTTCTGTTCTGTGTGGACCAGTCAAAGTAAAACAGTTTTTAGTGATCCAGCGGGTCAGAACATCAGATGTACAGTTTCCTCTGGCTGTTTATAGAGCAAACTTTCTGTTTCAGAACGAGTCGTTCTAAAGTTCCCGGCAAAAAGAGTTAAAAAAAAACCCTCCAGCATCCTGAAGACGAATTTTATCTGCATGTTCAACTTCCTGCCGCATGATCTGAGGTTTTTATCTCTGACCGCTTATCTTTCAGCAGAAAACTGACAAAACTAAACCGAAAGCAAAAGCTGCCTTTTCTGATTTCCAAGAACAAACCTGATAATATGCTGAGCTGCAGGCGGTGAAACTCCCTACAGGTCTGAGATTAACGGGAGGCGACGCGTCGTTAGCTTCCCTGAGGCGCTGCTGCGACGCGTCGTTAGCTTCCCTGAGGCGCTGCTGCGACGCGTCGTTAGCTTCCCTGAGGCGCTGCTGCGACGCGTCGTTAGCTTCCCTGAGGCGCTGCTGCGACGCGTCGTTAGCTTCCCTGAGGCGCTGCTGCGACGCGTCGTTAGCTTCCCTGAGGCGCTGCTGCGACGCGTCGTTAGCTTCCCTGAGGCGCTGCTGCGACGCGTCGTTAGCTTCCCTGAGGCGCTGCTGCGACGCGTCGTTAGCTTCTTCCATCATCCTCATGGTTTTTCTTCTTCTCCCTCCGCTGAAGCTCTTCCTCCCAAACCGGTGAAGGCCTCCACTGCTGCTCCCCCCAGCAGCTTCAACAACAGCATCTCCCTGCAGGACGCTGAGTGGTACTGGGGGGACATCTCAAGGTGAGACACACCTGTCCTCTGAGAGGGAGGTGGGCTGCAGACACCCCAGAGTGACCGACCGTCTGTCTGTCCGTCTGCAGGGAGGAGGTGAATGAGAAGCTGAGAGACACCGCCGACGGCACCTTCCTGGTGCGGGACGCCTCCACCAAGATGCACGGCGATTACACCCTGACCCTCAGGTATTGCCCCGTTAGCCCCCTGATACCCCCTGATACCCCCTGATGCCCCCTGATACCCCCTGATACCCCAGCGTCTGAAACCGGCTTCAGTCAGACGTTGTTTTTATCGCCTGCTGAGCCAGCCAGTCCAGTTTCAGGTTATTTTCTGACGTGAGCGCTCATGGACACAGTTCTTCTGCGTAGATCAGGAGTTATTTTAGAACTGAGCATCAAAATGAGTGTAAGTCAGGATTTTATTTAGTTTATAGTTCTCAACAGTTTTGTAGTCAGAATCAGTTCTGAACTGGGGAGTTCAGGTCTTTATCCTCCGTCACGTCGCTGTTTTCTGGGGAATCTTGAGTCTGAATGTTTAATATCCTCCCAGTTTGAAGCAACGTTTCATAAATCCTGGTTGTAGTTTAGATTCTGGAGTTTTTCTGAGCTGATCTCGGTCCAGACTAAATGATTTGTCTGGACATCGATCATCATGCTGATGAAAAGTTTCAGTGCTTTTTATGTTTTTATGACTCTTTGAACTGTCTGTTGCTGAAACGTTCTCGGTGGCGCCCCCTGCTGCTGGGACAGTAAACATTCTGGTTCTGCCTGCAGGAAGGGAGGCAACAACAAGCTGATCAAGATCTTCCATCGGGAGGGGAAGTACGGCTTCTCTGACCCGCTGACCTTCAGCTCGGTGGTGGAGCTCATCAACCACTACCGCCACGAGTCTCTGGCCCAGTACAACCCCAAGCTGGACGTCAAGCTGCTCTACCCGGTGTCCAAGCACCAGCAGGTAGGTGTCCCCGGCCGCCCTGCGGCCCGCGGCGCCGCGGCCCCTCTAATTGGCCGGTCGTGTCGCCCCTCAGGACCAGGTGGTGAAGGAGGACAGCGTGGAGGCCGTGGGCAAGAAGCTGCACGAGTACCACCTGCAGTACCAGGAGAAGAACCGCGAGTACGACCGGCTGTACGAGGAGTACACCAGAACGTCGCAGGTACGGCCGGCGGGACGCCGCGCAGCCGCCGCTGAGCGCAGTGTCTGACCCCTCTGCCCCCCCAGGAGATCCAGATGAAGCGCACCGCCATCGAGGCCTTCAACGAGACCATCAAGATCTTCGAGGAGCAGTGCCAGACGCAGGAGCGCTTCAGCAAGGAGTACATCGACAAGTTCCGCCGCGAGGGCAACGACAAGGAGATCCAGAGGTGGGCAGTTACCACGGCAACCACCTGCAGCACACACATACACTGGAGGCTGGGTTGCCATGGCTACAGAATCAGCTGGAAGAGCTGATGAATTCAGTTTGAACGATTCGGTTCTAAACCTGTAAAATATTCCTGCGATCATATCGGTGTCCATCGTCTCTTATACGTCGTCCTGCCGTGGTTTTCTGTCCACTGGTCTCTTTACGGCGGACGTTTTCGTCTCCAAAGCATTTTATCCCAACGCCAGAGTGAAGTTAGTGCTACGTCTCGAACATGAAACTTATTGTACCAAAATAAAAGCACGTAAACAGCCGAAACAGCCCAGTATGATGCTGATCAGCATCCACCTCGGCTGGACAGGAAGGAACCACCTTCCTGTGTTGGTTTTTCAAAATAAAATACAGTTTCATGATATTTAAATTCGTTTCAAGCTTTGATAATGGTTAATATAAGTTCACAAATTCTCCCTGAAGGATCATGGAGAACTACGACAAGCTGAAGTCTCGGATCAGTGAAATCGTGGACAGCAAGCGCCACCTGGAGGTGGACCTGAAGAAGCAGGCGGCCGACAACCGGGAGATCGACAAGAAGATGAACAGCATCAAACCGGACCTGATCCAGCTCCGCAAGACCCGGGACCAGTACCTGATGTAAGCCCCGCCCCCAGACAGGAAGCGCGGCTCCCAGCAGGAAGTCGGCTCTAACAGCCGTGTGTTTGTTGCAGGTGGCTGACCCAGAAAGGAGTCCGGCAGAGGAAGCTGAACGAGTGGCTGGAAATGAAGAACGAGACCACCGAGGAGTGAGTTCTGACCCGACCCGACCGTTAGGGACACTCTGACTCTTTTTAGGCCAGAGAAGAAGAACCACCAAGAGTTAGAAAAACAGATGTTAACTAACAGACACCAAACATTTGGGTTTAAACAGATAAATGAGCTGGTAGGACATTAACTACAAGGTTTGGCCTCAGCCTTAGCATTAGCCTTAGCATTAGCCTCAGCCTTAGCATTAGTCTTAGCCCCAGCCTTAGCATTAGCCTCAGCCTTAGCATTAGTCTTAGCCGCAGCCTTAGCATTAGCCTTAGCTTCAGCCTCAACCTTAGCATCAGCCTCAGCATTAGCCTCAGCCTTAGCATTAGCCTCAGCCTTAGCATTAGCCTCAGCCTTAGCATTAGCCTCAGCCTTAGCATTAGCCTCAGCCTTAGCTTCAGCCTCAGCCTTAGCTTCAGCCTCAGCCTTAGCCTCAGCCTTAGCTTCAGCCTTAGCTTCAGCCTCAGCCTTAGCTTCAGCCTCAGCCTTAGCCTTAGCTTCAGCCTCAGCCTTAGCTTCAGCCTCAGACTTAGCCTCAGCCTTAGCTTCAGCCTCAGCCTCAGCCTTAGCTTCAGCCTCAGCCTTAGCCTCAGCCTTAGCCTCAGCCTCAGCTTCAGCCTCAGCCTTAGCCTTAGCCTCAGCCTTAGCTTCAGCCTCAGCCTTAGCCTCAGCCTTAGCTTCAGCCTCAGCCTTAGCCTCAGCCTTAGCCTTAGCTTCAGCATTTGCTTCAGCCTCAACCTTAGCCTTAGCTTCAGCCTCAACCTTAGCCTTAGCTTCAGCCTCAACCTTAGCCTTAGCTTCAGCCTCAACCTTAGCCTTAGCTTCAGCCTCAACCTTAGCCTTAGCTTCAGCCTCAACCTTAGCCTTAGCTTCAGCCTCAACCTTACCTTCAGCCTCAGCCTTAGCTTCAGCCTCAGCCTTAGCTTCAGCCTCAGCCTTAGCTTCAGCCTCAGCCTTAGCTTCAGCCTCAACCTTAGCCTTAGCTTCAGCCTCAGCCTTAGCTTCAGCCTCAGCCTTAGCTTCAGCCTCAGCCTTAGCTTCAGCCTCAACCTTAGCCTTAGCTTCAGCCTCAACCTTAGCCTTAGCTTCAGCCTCAACCTTAGCCTTAGCTTCAGCCTCAGCCTTACCTTCAGCCTCAGCCTTAGCTTCAGCCTCAGCCTTAGCTTCAGCCTCAACCTTAGCCTTAGCTTCAGCCTCAACCTTAGCCTTAGCTTCAGCCTCAGCCTCAGCCTTAGCTTCAGCCTCAGCCTCAGCCTTAGCCTTAGCTTCAGCCTTAGCTTCAGCCTCAGCTTTAGTCTTAGCTTCAGCCTCAGCCTTAGCCTCAGCCTTAGCTTCAGCCTCAGCCTTAGCCTTAGCTTCAGCGTTAGCTTCAGCCTCAGCCTTAGCCTTAGCTTCAGCGTTAGCTTCAGCCTCAACCTTAGCCTTAGCTTCAGCCTCAGCATTAGCCTCAGCCTTAGCATTAGCCTCAGCCTTAGCATTAGCCTTAGCCTCAGCCTTAGCTTCAGCCTCAGCCTTAGCTTCAGCCTTAGCCTTAGCTTCAGCCTTAGCTTCAGCCTCAGCCTTAGCTTCAGCCTCAGCCTTAGCCTCAGCCTTAGCCTTAGCTTCAGCCTCAGCATTAGCCTCAGCCTTAGCATTAGCCTCAGCCTTAGCATTAGCCTTAGCCTCAGCCTTAGCTTCAGCCTCGGCCTTAGCTTCAGCCTTAGCCTCAGCCTTAGCCTTAGCTTCACCCTTAGTCTTAGCCTCAGCCTTAGCTTTAGCCTCAACCTTAGCCTCAACCTTAACCTCAGCTTTAGCCAAAGCTGGACCCAGACCTGAGTCTGGGGCGCTCCGTCACTAGGAGGCGCCGTTTCTGAACCAAAAACCACTGAAGATTGACAGAAATGTCGTTAAAAAACAGATTGAAGGTCAAAGGTCAAACAGTTCCTCTAGGAGTTCAGAAGCTGAGCAGTTGTTAGCCAGATCGGCTGTTGCCCGTAGCAACAGAAATATTACTGTCAGAAAAATGTTTTGATGAGACTGGAGGATGATGAACTGGACACTGAGATGCTGTTTGTGGCGTTTCCATGACGACCCGTCCTGCCGCTGTCCGCAGTGAGTACAGCACGGTGGAGGATGAGGAGGACCTTCCTCACCACGACGAGCGGCTGTGGCGTCTGGGGAACATGAACCGACTGCAGGCCGAGGGCCTGCTGCGCGGCAAGCGGGACGGAACCTTCCTGGTCCGGGACAGCAGCAAGCCGGGCTGCTACGCCTGCTCCGTGGTGTAAGCCCCGCCCCCACCTGCTCACCCACCTGTGGGCTTCAGGCTCCCTCCCTCACCTCTCTCTCTCTCTCTCCCCCCTCAGGGTGGACGGCGAGGTCAAGCACTGCGTCATCAACAAGACCGGCACCGGCTTCGGGTTCGCCGAGCCGTACAACCTGTACGGGTCGCTGAAGGAGCTGGTTCTGCACTACCAGCACACATCGCTGGTCCAGCACAACGACTCGCTCAACGTCACGCTGGCCTTCCCCGTCTTCAGCCCGCAGCGCCGGTGACCTCTGACCCCAACACAGCGTCACGCTGGCCTTCCCCGTGACCTCTGACCCTGTATGACCTGCCTCAGGCCCGCTTCCTGTCGGATCAGAACCGGTCTCCTCTCTGCTGGGATCACATGGGAACCAATGACAACCCAATAATCAATATCTGATATTCTGGTCGCGTTGACCCGGGCTCACGGCCCAAATCAACACACTGGTCAAACAAGATGGCCGCCCTGGGCTTTGTGACATCACTCTGCGTTACGGCTGGCGATTGTTTTAGTGATCCAGTATTCTATCCATTATTCTGACCGTTAATCCAATAAAAATGTGATAATTTGATATTAATATTGAATATCGGCCCAGTGTTTCATATCTGCGCATCCTGACTGTTACTTTACTGAAGTTTAGAGAATTAAACTGTAACAATAATAGCTCAATGTTTAAATTAACCTGGGCAAAATTACACAAAAATATGAAATTGTACTTAATTTAGTAATAAACCAGCAAAGACCACAGCTCAGTTTCTAGGTTCTGTTTTCATCTTCAGTGAGCGCGCTGAGCTAATTAACGAAACATAACGAAACGTCGAGGCAGATCATTTACCCTGAGGAATTTTAGTAATGGCGGTTCTGGGGTCGCTAATCGTTTCAGCTGCGTTGCCATGGAGCCCAAACGGCCAATCAGTTTCATCTTCAGAAACCAACAACCCCATTTATCTCCAGACCTAAAACTAAACCTTAACAGCAATAAATCTGCCTGACGGCGCCCCCTGCTGGTGGACAACCACCCTGCAGGTCCATGTGATCCCAACCTCCAAACCCTGGTTCTGACCCGTGACCCTTGACCCCCACCTCATCAGTCAGCAGAAGCCATGATGTCGGCCGTTGGACGGCTCGTCCAGAACCTTCCTGAACACTGTGAACGCGTCAGAACTCATCCCGTCCCACTTCCTGTTTGGTTTCAGGCGGCTGGGCTCTGCAGCGCCACCCAGAGGTCGGGAATGAAACCCGTTCTGGTTCTGGAGAGAAATCAGGGAGAAAAGAAGAAAAGCACCAAAACCTCTGGAATCATTTCGTTTGTTTGGACTCGCAGGAAGTCGAGAGATTTTTCCCTTTTCTGACGTTTCTGTTCCGGAGGAAAACCAGGTACAGAGGCGGAAACTGTGGCGTTACCGTGGTAACCGCAGGTACAGAGGCGGAAACTGTGGCGTTACCGTGGTAACCGCAGGTACAGAGGCAGAAACTGTGGCGTTACCGTGGTAACCGCAGGTACAGAGGCGGAAACTGTGGCGTTACCGTGGTAACCGCAGGTACAGAGGCGGAAACTGTGGCGTTACCGTGGTAACCGCCTCATGAAGCTTCGCTCCCAGGGGATATGGAAATAAGTTTTAAAACTTTTTTTGTAAAAGGACGAAAGTCGTGCATGAAATGGGACTTCTTCTTCTCCTTGTTTTTCCGTTTCCTGTCTGCGCTCCGGCGCTGATGATGATGATGATGCGCCGAGCGAAGCAGAGCCACCAGAAATGTTTGGCTCGTCATAACTCAGAATATTTTCATAACTCTGAATCTGTTGAACTTTTATTTCTGGTTTCTGATCAAATTAAGGCCAAGCTGCAGTTTGCTTTAAAATGAAGCTGAAAGGTCAGAGGTCAACTGCAGCGACGAGTTTTCATGTTTTGATCAGAGGAGCAATTAGAACAATGAATAATTAGGATTGTTAAATATAAGTAAATCTTTTCTGCTCTTGTTTCATATTTATTCTGTTTCTCCTCACTGAGAGCTAAAGGAGCAAACAGAACCTGGTCCGGTTCTGACCCGGTTCTCGTTCTGACCCGGTTCTGGTCCAGATGTCTCTCCCTCTGTTTTGCTGTCGATGTTTAAATCAATAAATTCTGGTTTGTGGATTTTCTCTCCTGATCAGCTTCAGGTATCGCCATGGCAACGCCACACTAAGCTCACCTGCTGGTCTCCTCACCAGGTCGGGTTGATGGAGACAGAAAAACGAGACAAACTTATTGAACAAAAATGATTTAAAATTTTCTGTTTTTAACATTTTCAGCTTTTTGTCCAGGATTTGAGTTTAAATTTATGATTTAAAAAAATCTGAAAATGTTTAACTTTTGGACTAAATCAGGATTTTTTTTTTTCACTTTCAGCCTTTAAGAAAATAAAACTTGTCATTCTGAAGTGAAGGTTTATTATAAGGACATGAAGACAGAGGACACTGTCAGCTCGAATTAAAGACGGAGACCAAATATTTTAACATATTTATAAATCATATTTATCACATTTTTTATTTCTTACACAAAATAATCCCAGCTGTACAGCTCTAGTCGTTCCTCCAGTAAACAGGACCGTGTTATCTGGTCTCGGTAGTAAAGTTTTCATCAACATATTTTCCATTGACGCTCATCTCTTGTTTTGACTAAAATCTGTGTAAAGATTAAACTGCTGATATTGACAGACTGTTGGGTTCAGACTAGCAAGTCATTTAGATGCGTTCAGGTTCCGTTTTTATTCTGACAAACAGGAACTCGAGTTGGTGGTTGACGTCCGTCAGCTTCTGCCTCCAGTTCAGATAAAACGGAATAAAAAAAACAGACTCCAACCAGCAGGGGGCAGCAGCTAACATGGACGACAGAAACAAACAGCAGAATTACTATTATTTTTTTCTAAAATATATATTAAAATAAAATACTTGAAAAGAAAACAGCTGATACTGGTTACTATGGTAACCACCAAGGAGCAGCATAACAGAAAATAAATATCTGGAGAAACAACTGAAGAATCTGAATTAATATGAGTTATTAATTCAGAGTGGATGCCTCAATGCTAACAAAACAAACCTGTGTGTGTGTGTGTGTGTGTGTGATGGTCCAGGTACAATCAATAACTGATCAATAAGCTATAAGCATTGTGCCAATATGTCCAACTCTAAATCTGCAGCCTTTAACAAATGATCTGTGATGTTAAAAAAGATAAAATAACAAAAATAAACATTTTTTCCTCTTGTCCTAAACATTCAGTAGTGTATTGAACATCTATTGTGATATAATCATTTTAAGAACAAATAATGAATTACATCTAATTTCTGCCATTATTCCACAGCTGAGTTCTGCAAACAGGCAGAAATTAACATTCATCTTTTAAATTATATTTAATGTTCTGAAGTACAAAATATTTCTGAGCACACTGAGACAAGATGTTTGATTTTTCCTGAAACATTATCTGGCTTATTTCATGACAACCAGCGCCTTCACATTTTATACATTCAGAAAAAAATAAAAATAAAATAAAAGATTTTCCCGTCAGAAAACATTTACCTGTAATAAAATAGTTGACCGATCTGTAATTTGAATTGAGTGAGAGTGAGACCTCTTGTTTGTGTACAAGCTTTGTTATTTTAACTCAAATTCAAAAATGTTTTATTTATCCCAAAACGAAATTAAATGTCGTGATAAGTCAGATCACCAGAGTTGATATTGATGAAATTCGGCTCGATTTCTGATTTCATTTCATTTTTTCCAGAGAAGAAGCAGCTTGACTGATATTAAATGATATTTCCTAAACCGAACTGAACCAACTCGCTGATCATCAGATCAAATAAGAAAAATACAGGTTCTGATTTTCTTAAATCAATAAAACATCTGAAACCAGAACTTTTGTTGGTTCTGAAATGTTTCCTGGTCAAACAGGAAAACCTCCATCAGAGCCATAAGTCTGCAGTGTCTATGTAGCTTTAAATGCTACATTTACGGCAATAAATGTGGGTCATTTACTGTTTATTTCCACTAAACCAGGGTGTACTTCATATTACGGCGTCAGCCTGTTGCTGAGCATAAACTATTCAGGATTGATGTTGAAGGTTTAAAATACCCGATAATTATATTTGAAGACAAAATAAACGACTCCTTCAGGGGTCCGTGAACGTCCCGCGTTGCCATAGTGACAGTAAACCACAAAGAGACGTTAAACAGAACCGGACCGACGGACAGAGAAACAGATTAAAGAACCAGACAAACGAACCGACACCGACGCTGAGCGCCGTTTGACGCCGCCCAGCAGCCTCTTTCCCCCGGATCTTCTTCCTCCGACTGTCCGGGGAACCCTGACCCGGCTGGAGGCTCCAGACCCGGGGCAGGATGAGTGCGAACCGAGCGATTCCCGGCGGGAAGGTTTACCGGCAGCTGTTCGACGCACAGGTGGGTCGAACCGAGTCTGGGTCAGAACCGGTCCGTTCGGATCCCTCCGATGTCTCAGTTGTGCTCCAGGAGGACATTTCTGTCCCATCTGAGCTGCTGAAGACACCCGCTGTCTCTCACGTTTCAGGCGCAGCTGTCCAGATCCCTGCTGGCAGGACGCAGGGTCCAGAGGACAGGCAGTCTGTCCCCGGTGGACAGCAAGACACCTGACAGCAGCAGGTGGACACACACACACACACACACACACACACACACACACACACACACACACACACACACGCACACAGGCCCTCAGGGGTCCTGTCTGTCCCCTCAGGACTAACGTGTCCAGGTGTAACTCAGGGGTTGTTCTTCCACCAGCAGGTGGCAGCAGAGGTCTGATGAAGTCGATGGCTCCGCTGACGTCATCCGGCTTCCTGACCGTCTGGGTCGGTACCAGCCGCTGATGGTTTGATGTTTATGAATGACATAAATCAGGTTTGCTTCCTGTCACAGCGCTGCATGGAGGAACTCTTCTTCACCTTCCGTCTCCGTTAATCGTGCGGCTCCATCTCGGCATCCGGGTTATTGTTGCAGTAAAAATGGCGACGTAATCACAGAAAAACAGCAAAATGTCCAACTGACGAAAATCAGAGTAACTGTTGATAACTGCAGTGAGAGACGGAGTGGATTTCTGGGTTGCAATAATGCAGCGCAGCCACATGGGGTTATTGTGGCCTTCTAGAATTAAGTTTACTGAAAATTTCAAAATAAAAGCCTTATCATCACTTACCTACTTTCTACATATTAAACTGCCAAATGACTATAACGGGATATTGGCTCAGAACAAAGACTTCATGCTTGTGATAGAAGACATTCTCAAGGTAGCGTCAACATGCTAGTAGATCAAAATGCTAGTGAGAACACACACACACTAAAAGTAGCATTTGAGCTAACATTAGCAGGGGACAGCAGCCCACTAATGCACTGCCTTGCGGAGCAGGACAGTGTATTAGCATTAGCATTTTAGCTATTTTTTAGTATCTTTGTTTAGCCTACTGAATGGAGCAAGTCAAGGTAAGACAACAAGCTAGTGATGCCGCACATGCTACTGACAACATTTAGGCTAACATTAGCATTTTGGCGAATTTTAACTTATACAACAACGTTTGCATACCGAGTGGATGTTAGTCAACATGCGTGTGACTCTCCACATGCTATACCACAGTATAGCTTACTTTAGCATTGATGCTAATTTTTAGCATCAGAGCGCTGGGTCCAACCAACGGGCACACTTTGACAGGCCCCTTTAAATTTCTTCAGAAATGTTCTAGTTATTGTTCAGCTCAGAGATTAAAGCATGTGAGGAAGAAACAGAAACCAAACAGTGTTTCAGATTTCTGATCGATTATTTCAGCTTTCAGTATTTTTGACTCATTTCTGTTCACAGTTTTAGGTTAAAAACTGAAAATGAATATTATCACCAGGACTTTTGGAGTTTGATTAGTTTAATTTGGTCTTAGCTGGTGGTGACATCACGGTTCTGATCCTCAGTGATTGACGGGTCCAGCTCCAGGATCATTGACAAACTGATGAAGAGGAGGAAGAAGAAGCATGATGAAGCTCTGAGGCAGCAGGAGGCGGAGCTGCACCACCTGTCCCAGGTAGCTGCTTCATCACCATGACAACCACGTGGATGGATGGAATAAATGATGGATGAACTGATGGTGTCTCTCTGTCAGGTGTGTGAGCTGGAGGTGAGGTCCATCTGTGAGCAGCTGGTGTCCTCTCTGGGGGAGGTGGACCTCAGATTGGACATCCTGAGGGACAGGATTGGACAGAAGCCTGTCAGTCTGGAGGTGTGAATACTGAGCCACACTGAAGGACTCCAGTCCTCGAGGACATGTCCCCACTGCAGCCTGTCTCACAGGAACCTGGTGCCCCCTGCTGGTCAAACAGCCTAATGACACGTCAGATCATTAGGCTGACGTCTCATGAGGCTCAATCCATGGGAAGCTGGATTGAGAAAAGTAGAGGGATCTTAACTAATAAGTTTTATTTCTTGCACTTGAGCCGATCTCCCTGCGGAGCCAAAGCTGAAATATTCACAAGTTAGATTTTCTGGTCCACTGGTCCACCATCTGGCTTCTTGTGATTAATCTCAGGAAAAGCTTGGACTATTGTTAGTAATGTGTGTGTGTGTGTGTGTGTGTGTGGGTGTGTGTGTGGGTGTGTGTGTGTGTGTGGGTGTGTGTGGGTGTGTCAGTGCCTGCACAGCCTCTGGGAGGAGGCGGATGGGGAGATGAGGCAGAAGAAGAGCCAGGTCTCAGAGATGCAGCAGAAGCTGAAGAGCTGTGATGACGGCAGGAGCCTGGAGGTCAGAGTTCACGCTTTCAGATGAACAGTTCCTGTGTGACCTGCAGGTCAGGTCTCCTCCACAAGGGGGAGCCAGTGATACCAGGCTGCAGGAAACAAACAGAGAAATCATGGGGTCCTGTGGTGGCGCAGAGGCAAAACACAACCCACTTACTGAGGCCTTGGTCCTCGTCCCGGTGGCCACAGGTTCGATTCCCGGCCTGGCGACATTTGCTGCATGTCTTCCTCCTCTTTCCTGTCAAACTACTTTCTAATAAAGGCCACTAGAGCCAACAAAACCTTTAAAAAATAGATAAATCAGGATGATAATTAATCAAATGGAGATTCAATAACACAGATAAACAAGCAGAAAATAGAATCATTGATTTATAAATAAATGAAACAAATAAAAAGATCCTCTGAACCAAAATGGTACCAATCTGACACTAACCGCTTCACGTCCCTCAGCCCGGTCCACGTCCCTCAGCCCGGTCCACGTCCCTCAGCCCGGTCCACGTCCCTACCCGGTCCATGGGTCGTGTTTTGTAGTTGTGCAGCTGGAACCCTCTGGGTGGAGCGCCTCCACCTCCACCAAGAGGAATGAATGTCCACCTGAAACCAGTCAGGACATTCCTGACTGGACCTTCAGTCAGAGCATCAGGTGGTTGTTTGGTGATGATGATGATGATGGTGATTCTTCTTCTTCTGTCTCTACTCCATCTTCAGATCAAAAAGATTCTGAAGAAGCAGCTCCACCTCCTGCAGCAGATCAGTTTCCTGTCTCCACCCGACGTCCACCGACTGATCCACTCCAAGGCCATGGTACCGTCTGCATGTCCCCACACGTCCCCTCTGACTTCATCATTACGCTCCTCCTCTTCCTCCTCCAGATGCTGAACCAGTCTCTGCTGGCCAACCGGCGCAGCTCGGCCCGGCTGGTTCTGCTGCTGCAGGACCAGAACCTCCAGCAGGAGTTCGTCCTCCGTCTGCACTGGGAGGAGAGTCTGGACCGCTGGAGGAAAGGCCGGGTGGAGGAGATGCTGGAGGAGCTGAGGTAGGGGAGGTCCGAAAGCCCGGCAGGTCCAGAGATGATCAGAACCAGCTGCTGCAGAGATTTAACTGGGTTAACAGATTATAAGCAGATCTACTGGTCAGAACCGGTCTGGGTTCTGTTCCCACTGCAGTCAGAACTAATTGTTGTCCTGGTTCTGGTTCTGATCTGAAGCAGATTTGGTCAGAACCATTTGTACTCCTGGTTCTGCCTCTGGTTCTGGTTCAGCCCGTCTCTGTTCCAGAACCATGTGCAGCAGCAGGGAGGAGGAGCGGAACCTGTTCTCGGATCAGATGCTACAGAACCAGGAGGTTCTGGTCCAGCAGCGCTCCGAGGTCATCTACAAGATCTGGTACCAAGCTGCTTCCTGTCTCTGAGCACAGGCTCCGCCCCCTGCTCTCTCCACCAATCACCTTCCATCACTCTGTGCTCCAGCTCTCTGGTCCCGCCCACCGGCTCCTCAGCTCTGGTTTCTAATTGGTTCAACGAGTTGATGGCCGTCAACCAGCAGATTGGTGGGTTGGAGACACGTCCTCATGTCTGTCCTCCTGTCTGTCCTCATGTCTGTCCTCATGTCTGTCCTCCTGTCTGTCCTCATGTCTGTCCTCCTGTCTGTCTTCCTGTCTGTCCTCCTGTCTGTCCTCATGTCTGTCCTCATGTCTGTCTTCCTGTCTGTCCTCCTGTCTGTCCTCATGTCTGTCCTCCATGTCTGTCCTCATGTCTGTCCTCATGTCTGTCCTCCTATCTGTCCTCATGTCTGTCCTCATGTCTGTCCTCCTATCTGTCCTCCTATCTGTCCTCATGTCTGTCCTATCTGTCCTCCTGTCTGTCCTCATGTCTGTCCTCCTATCTGTCCTCCTGTCTGTCCTCATGTCTGTCCTCCTATCTGTCCTCATGTCTGTCCTCATGTCTGTCCTCCTATCTGTCCTCATGTCTGTCCTCCTGTCTGTCCTCACGTCTGTCCTCCTATCTGTCCTCCTAGCTGTCCTCACGTCTGTCCTCCTGTCTGTCCTCATGTCTGTCCTCCTGTCTGTCCTCACGTCTGTCCTCCTGTCTGTCCTCACGTCTGTCCTCCTGTCTGTCCTCACATCTGTCCTCCTGTCTGTCCTCCTGTCTGTCCTCACGTCTGTCCTCCTGTCTGTCCTCCTGTCTGTCCTCACGTCTGTCCTCATGTCTGTCCTCCTGTCTGTCCTCACGTCTGTCCTCACGTCTGTCCTCCTGTCTGTCCTCCTATCTGTCCTCCTGTCTGTCCTCACGTCTGTCCTCCTGTCTGTCCTCCTGTCTGTCCTCACGTCTGTCCTCACGTCTGTCCTCATGTCTGTCCTCATGTCTGTCCTCACGTCTGTCCTCACGTCTGTCCTCATGTCTGTCCTCATGTCTGTCCTCACGTCTGTCCTCACGTCTGTCCTCCTGTCTGTCCTCCTGTCTGTCCTCACGTCTGTCCTCCTGTCTGTCCTCACGTCTGTCCTGTCTGTCCTCACGTCTGTCCTCCTGTCTGTCCTCATGTCTGTCCTCCTGTCTGTCCTCATGTCTGTCCTCACGTCTGTCCTCATGTCTGTCCTCACGTCTGTCCTCCTGTCTGTCCTCACGTCTGTCCTGTCTGTCCTCACGTCTGTCCTCCTGTCTGTCCTGTCTGTCCTCACGTCTGTCCTCCTGTCTGTCCTCACGTCTGTCCTCCTGTCTGTCCTCCTGTCTGTCCTCCAGCTGGTCTCCATGCCGACATGCGGGAGCAGCTGCAGAGGTTCTATGAAGACGCCTGGCAGCGTCGCCGGGCCGAGGCTCAGCGCTGCCAGGTGAGATCTGACCGACCAGAACCAGAACTCTAACAGAACCTTCCAGAAGTTCCTGCTGTCAGAAACCAGATTCAGTTAAAGCTGTCTTCCTGCAGGAGGCGCTGGCGGCGCTGCAGCTGTCTGACCAGCAGCTGGAGGACATCACGTCCTCTCGGCTCCTCCCTCTGATTGGACAACGCCAGAGAGACGACGAAGAGCGATTGGCTGGTTTAGACGTCGGTCACACAAAGCTTCCCGCTGTCTGTCCCCTGTCTGTCCACCTGTCCTCTGACTGTCCCTTGTCCTCAGGAGTGCAGTGACTGCGTGGACCAACATGTCCTGGGGGTCAGCAGGTCGGTGTCTGAGGTGATGCGCGCCGTCGCGTTGCTATGGGAGACGCACTGCCGCCGGTTGAAGAGGAGAGAAGAAGAGCTGGAGGCAAAGCTGCAGCTGTTGAAGAAGACGCAGAAGCAGCTGGTGGAGGTGAGTCCTCTGACCTCTGACCCCCAACCTGAGGGGCAGGGGTTGTGGGTATCCTCCCATGATGCTTTGCTGTTTCCCAGAGGATGATGGTGCCTTTGGAGAGCATGTTGGTGGCGCTGCGTCAGGAGAGCAGGGAGGAATTTCTGGACATGTGTCTGGAGCAAGTTCTGGAGCAGCTGAAGGACATCCAGGACAGGTAGGACAGGTGGGACAGGTAGGACAGGTGGGATGGATGGGACATCCAGGACAGGTGGGACGGGTGGGACAGGTGGGACATCCAGGACAGGTAGGACATCTAGGACAGGTGGGACGGGTGGGACATCCAGGACGGGTAGGACAGGTGGGACATCCAGGACATCCAGGACGGGTAGGACATCTAGGACGGGTAGGACAGGTGGGACATCCAGGACAGGTGGGACAGCAGCTGCAGTGTAGTGAGGACGTCCAGGTGTCTGATTGTCCCTGTCCGTCCCCGTCCAGCGTCAGGCCGTGTCTGTCCCAGCAGTGGGACGTCCTGGACCAGCTCCCTGCCGTCCTCATGGAGGAGCTTTACTCCTACAGTAACGCCGTCAGCTCCTTCTTCAAACTCAGCCATCAGAACAGACCGGTAACCATGGAAACGTACAGGCATGGACATCGAGGCCGGTCTCTCTCTCTGACATCTCTCTTGGCCGTCTCCTCCTCAGAGTCTAGCGGACTTGCACAACGTCTCGGTGTCGTCCAACAGAACTGGATCGGACCTGGGTCAGTCTCACTGTGCCGGTTCTGACTTTGACTGGTCCGTTCTGGCCTCACCTCGTCTCCGTCTTTCCAGAATCTTCCTCCCACTCAGAGATGTTCCACCCGAGAAGCGACTCCATCAGCAGAGAAGCCGGTTACTCCTTCAGCGCCCTCAAGCTCCTGACCGAGGTGAAGCTGATTGGCTGCTCAGCCCAGTGACATCAGCGACTCTGACGCACCTGTAAGCTGTGTGTGTGCGTGTCTCTGTGTGTGTGCGTGTCTCTGTGTGTGTGTGTGCAGGCGGCATCCTCGCTGAACCAACTCTACAACAGCAACACCACCTTTACATCGTCAGGGGGCGTGGTCTACTCCGGCCCCGCCTTCAGATGCCCCGCCCCCGACCTGCCTGACTTCATCCAGGAAACATACCTGACCCAGTTTCCTGTGGAGCTCCTCAGCCACACCCTGACCAGGTGGACGTCCGTCCGTCCACTCATGTCCTCACAGGGACATTCTGTCTCACCCTGCCTGTCTGATTGACCAGGACCCGGATTCTGGTTCTGGACCACATCGAGCAGAGCTTCAAAGACCTTCTCAGCTCAGCTGTTGCCATGGTGACCGAAAAGAAGGAAGTGGTCCGATTGGAGCAGGAACTCTCACTGACACCAGAATACATCCGGACAAAAATCTACGAGCCACGTCTCCGTAAGACACACACACACACACACACACAATTGAAGTCAACCAACAAGCTAATGTAGCTAGCATGACATGATAGCATGGTGGCTAACACTGGGCTTTCAGATAATTTATCTTAAAACCAAACTTAACTCACTGCATGTGAACCAACATGCTAACAGCCCCAATGACGATAGCTTTTTAGCTAACGTGGCTAAAACTTTCTAGCTATGCTTTATTCACCAAACCTCTAGCTGATGTAAACCAACATGGCAGCCGGAGCCAATGTGACAATGACAGCATTTAAGCTAATGTTAGATTTTTTTTTAGCTAATTTTGACTGAAAAGCTTCATTTGGTTAGAGAATGGATTGAAACCTTTTGACCTTTGGTCAAAACTGGCTAATTTAATCCAGCATGGGCCACAGAGTTAGGGGTCATTAGGGATTATTAGGGGTTATTATGGGTTATTAGGGTCATTAGGGATTATTAGGGGTTATTATGGGTTATTAGGGTCATTAGGGGTTATTCGGGGTTATTATGGGTTATTAGGGTCATTAGGGGTTATTAGGGGTTATTATGGGTTATTAGGGTCATTAGGGGTTATTAGGGGTCATTAGGGTCATTAGGGGTTATTAGGGGTTATTATGGGTTATTAGGGTCATTAGGGGTTATTAGGGGTCATTAGGGTTATTAGGGGTTATTATGGGTTATTAGGGTCATTAGGGGTTATTAGGGGTTATTATGGGTCATTAGGGTTCATTAGGAGTCATTAGGGGTCATTAGGGTTAACCCTAGTTTAAAGTGCAGAAATTTGTTTTTCAGCTAATTTGGACTATTATTATCTTACTGATTAGATTATGTCACATGTGTCAAACTCAAGGCCCGCGGGCCACATGTGGCCCGCCATGTCATTTTATAGGCCGATGATTTACTTAAAATAGGTTTTGAGCACGAATTGACTACAAACTACATCTCCCACAATGCATTCCGATTGTTACCAGCCAACATTGCGGCTTCTCGCCACTAGAGAGCAGCAGAGTCACCTCAAGCTGCTGATTGGTTTTCCCAGCGAATAAAACTGAGACATCGACAAGCTAACATCAAAACGTCCAAGGAAAGAAAAATCGATTTACAAGTAAGACTGTGAATGAAGATGTGTGAGTTGGTGTCAGGGCGGCAGGTGGCGCTAGACTTTTTTTGTTATCCTTATCTTGACCGACAACATAAAAAAAAAAAAATTGGCCATGTACTATTTTTATCAGTGAAATTACAATCATATTAACATCGGCTATTTAGCCGCATTTTATGCGGTTTAGTGAATATTCACCGTGAATCCAGATCCCATCACAGATTAAACAGATAAATGTATCTACATTTTTCTCTGTAGTGACAAAAACCACTGACTGAGGCCCCAATAACTTTTAATAAATTAAATTAAGCGACTTCACTTAAATTAGCATCACTTCACCCGCTGGGGTCTGAACAACTTCCTCCTGGTTCCCATCTGCAGAAAAATCTGCGCTAATTCATCAGTCAGTTGGATCTGTCTGATCCAAACAGATCAACTGAACTCTGAGTGTTTTACCCTGTCCGGTGTGGCTTTTACCAGGATTTTTATTTATTTTTTGCGTGGTTTCGCTTCTCCGAAACGGACAGATGATACGTCTGCAGCTCCTCCAGAGCGCCGCTCTCCTGGGTGACGTGAACCCAGGAGGCTCCATTTGCTAAATCCGCTGCCAGTTCCTCAAATGGATTAACACAACGTTCCATTCTCTTTAGTTTTCTCTGGTCTGTAATGGAAACTTGAATTTAACGCTCCATTTCAACCAAAGGTTTGTAATGCGCTTCCTAACCAGACGCTCCAAAGCGTCCGGTCCATAATCTTCAACACGCTGTCAGCTCCGGTCAGAAAGACGCATTTAGTTCAGAGACCATGAGATGCCCAAGTCTAGTTTTCCAGAGCTACCATCTGCAGCTTTAGATGGTTCCTTCTCTAACACACCTGGACCATTGACTCATTATGAGCCTCTACAGACCTGAATGAGGGAAGTCAACCTTTTGTTGGGGTGTTTTAGCAGGGATGCACTCCTGATCTGTACCGTCAATGTGGCCCGTTGAGGGGGGCCAATATGCTGAAGTGGCCCTCGGTGAAACTGAGTTTGACACCCCTGGATTATGTTAATGTTACTCAGAATGTTGGTGTAAGCCACCGTGTGTGTGTGTGTGTGTGTGTGTGTGTGTGTGTGTGTGTGCGTGCGTGCGTGTGTGCGTGTGTGTGTAGTTGAGCTCCAGGTCCACCGGCAGAATGTAGACACTTTCTCTCAGGAAATCTCGGAGATCCTGACCTCCTGCAGGATAGAGCTCCACGATCTCCTGGCCTCCATCCACAAGAAGAACCTGGAGCTGTTTGACCTTTTGACCTCCCGTAAGATGGCGCTGCAGGAGCTGCAGATCTCCATACAGAAGGACAACCAGATCGTCCTCCAGGCGGCGTTCAGGAGACGGTAAGACCTGACCCACCGTCCGCCGCCGGCCTGCAGCTGCAGACTCTGATCTGCCCTGTGTGTGTCAGGCTGGAGGACTTTGGCGCCGCCCTGCAGGAGCAACTGGACCGGCACGCCGAGGACACCCTGTGGTGCCAGACCAACTTCAAACAGGTGATCCGCGGCCGCCTGGAGGAGGCCAGGAAGAGAGCGGGGGAGCTGCAGAAGTCCTTCAGGTAGCCTCAGCTTCAGCTCAGGCAGCAGGAGGACGGCAGGCCTTCATCCTCCTCCTCTTCCTCCTGCAGGACGTTCAAAGAAGGAGGAGACTTCTCTCCCCAGGAGGTAAAGATGTTTCAGAAGAAGATGAAGGAGGAAATCAAGCGGATCGGTTCCACCGAGGACTCCATCTTCTCTGAGCTGGAGGTGTTTGAGTCCAAGAGTCTGCTGCAGGTGTGTCCATGTCCGGAGGGAACCGTGTCCCCTGCCGCCGGTCCTCACATGTCCAACCGTCTCCGTCCCTCTGCAGCTCCGCAAGGTGCTGGCTCCCCTGGACGACAAGTTCTCCTCCCTGCAGGCGGAGGTGAAGTTCACTGAGGAGATCCAGAAGATCATCAGCAGGACACAGATCCAGATCAAGGCCGAGGTGGCTGACCCCTGACCCCTGTCCTCTGTCCCTGTCAGACCGTCTCCGTCCACCTCTAACCGTCCTTCCGTCCTGCAGGCGGCCAGCAGCAACCTGCAGCAGACCAGGCTCAGCGGCCGGCTGGAGGAGCTGAGGGAGATGACGACCAACATCCAGGTACGACTGGGGGCCCCTGGGGGCCCCGGGGCCGTCCCTGGCCCCCCTGAAGCTCCGACCCTGCCCTGTTTTTGTAGATATAAAGGAAACAGATTGGATCATAGCCATGGAGTTTTCTATGATATTAACATTATTTCACTTTTCAGCTGCAGTTTAAACCCTGAACTTTGGGCTGTCCAAACTTTTTGTCTCATGGGCCAAAATAGTCGAGTCAAAAGTACCGATAGGCCAAGAAACAATATAATAAATTTAGAAAAAGACGAGCAAATCACAGTTAAATTTTGTTTCTGTTTGTTTTTGTTGTTCATCATAAATCCAAAGGATTTTCCATGTTTGCTGTATTAAAAGAAAAGCTTCAGGTTTTCTAGGTCTTTACTATGGCGCCCTTAGACTCCTGGCGCCCTGAGCATCTGCCTTTACGGCTCAAACATGGGGGACCTGCTGCTGGTTCTGGTTGATTCTGCCTCCCCGTCTCTCCAGGTGTCGCCGGATCAGATCTGCTGTTCGTTCTCGTCAGTGAAGGAGGAGATAAAGTCGCGCTGCAGCTACCTGGGTTTCAGCCAGGTGAGTTCAGCTGCTGCCTGAGAGACAAAAAGACATATTATATATTTAGATAAATATCTATTTTAGACAATTTGTTGTAATTTTTCTAAAAAGGCCCCATTTTATCTCTGTCTTTGAATTTAAGCAACGAAAAACAGAGAATACAGCAAGAGGAGGATTTATAGTTTTATTCTTCTGTGGGAAAGAAAATGATGTAAAATTAAAAGAACAGATTCGTGTCGATCCCTGAATGTCGTAAATCTGGTTCAGCTGGTGGAAACAGATCCGATGTCAGAATCCAGGTTTTACTGAAGCCTTTGAAAAAATTCACAATTTAAAATCATAAAGTGGAAAATGCAACACAAAGTCTTCATCCAGGTTTTTGCTTTGAATTAAATTTACCGTAATGGTAAAGGAGACAACAGAAAGCCGCTGACTTTCACTGAAATGCAGACGAGGCGGAAACATTTAATAAACAGGAACCAAATCCAGGAACCTGAAAACACACAAAACAATCTAGAAAAAGACAATTAGCCTGGAAAACGCTGTGATGTTTTAAATCTACAATCATTTACAGAATCTGCAGAAATGGGATTGCTTATTCTATTAAAATGTTAAGCTCCGTTTATGCTTCTGTTTATGCCAGTTTATTTATAACTGATGCAAATAAAACAATGAAATAGTTTAAGTAATAAAAAGAACAAAGAAAAATACAAAAACTGCCTTGGTGTGGACAGCCCTGGTGAAGAACCACTTCCTGTTTATCTGATAACAGTAACAGGAAGTCACTGTCTCTCTCGTCTCACCTGCTAGCCGTTAGCTTGTCAGCCCAGGTCTCATGTTCAGCGTTCAACCGACTCAGTATTTAAGCTTCTCTTTTCCAGTCATTACTGGCCGGATCCTCCCATCTCCTCCCTTCTCCTCCAGTCTCCTCCCGTCTCCTCCCGTCTCCTCCCGTCTCCTCCCGTCTCCTCCCGTCTCCTCCCGTCTCCTCCCGTCTCCTCCAGTCTCCTCCCGTCTCCTCCAGTCTCCTCCCGTCTCCTCCCGTCTCCTCCAGTCTCCTCCCGTCTCCTCCAGTCTCCTCCCGTCTCCTCCAGTCTCCTCCCTTCTCCTCCAGTCTCCTCCCATCTCCTCCAGTCTCCTCCCGTCTCCTCCAGTCTCCTCCCTTCTCCTCCAGTCTCCTCCCGTCTCCTCCAGTCTCCTCCCATCTCCTCCAGTCTCCTCCCGTCTCCTCCAGTCTCCTCCCATCTCCTCCAGTCTCCTCCCGTCTCCTCCAGTCTCCTCCCTTCTCCTCCAGTCTCCTCCCGTCTCCTCCCGTCTCCTCCCTTCTCCTCCAGTCTCCTCCCGTCTCCTCCAGTCTCCTCCCATCTCCTCCCGTCTCCTCCAGTCTCCTCCCATCTCCTCCAGTCTCCTCCCGTCTCCTCCAGTCTCCTCCCATCTCCTCCAGTCTCCTCCCGTCTCCTCCAGTCTCCTCCCGTCTCCTCCAGTCTCCTCCCTTCTCCTCCAGTCTCCTCCCGTCTCCTCCAGTCTCCTCCCATCTCCTCCAGTCTCCTCCCGTCTCCTCCCATCTCCTCCAGTCTCCTCCCGTCTCCTCCAGTCTCCTCCCGTCTCCTCCAGTCTCCTCCCTTCTCCTCCAGTCTCCTCCCGTCTCCTCCAGTCTCCTCCCATCTCCTCCAGTCTCCTCCCGTCTCCTCCCATCTCCTCCAGTCTCCTCCCGTCTCCTCCAGTCTCCTCCCGTCTCCTCCAGTCTCCTCCCTTCTCCTCCAGTCTCCTCCCGTCTCCTCCAGTCTCCTCCCATCTCCTCCAGTCTCCTCCCGTCTCCTCCAGTCTCCTCCCATCTCCTCCAGTCTCCTCCCGTCTCCTCCAGTCTCCTCCCATCTCCTCCAGTCTCCTCCCGTCTCCTCCAGTCTCCTCCCATCTCCTCCCGTCTCCTCCCTTCTCCTCCAGTCTCCTCCAGTCTCCTCCCGTCTCCTCCCGTCTCCTCCTCGTGTCCCCCTTGCTGGTGTTTTCGATATTTTTGTTTTTTCCGTGGCTCCCTTTGATTTTCCTACGCTTGTTTTCCATATTCTTTCATGAAATCTTTGGATTCTCTGGCATTTGGTCCATCAACACATCATGACAGTTTCATCTGGAATAAAACCAACAGCCGCCAAACACGGCGGTGGGGGTGTGATGCTCTGGGACTAACGGAACCATGAATTCTGACTGATCCAAACCTCAGACTGACTTTATGAAATCTTTCTGAGTGGTCTAGTCAAAGTCTTGTATCTCAACTTGCTGCTGCAGGACCAGGAAAACCTGGCAGTCTGCCTGAACTAGATTCGTCCTTTAGGGCAGAGCGGTCGGTCAAGGGTGTGTGTGTGTGTGTGTGTGTGTGTGTGTGTGTGTGTGTGTGTGTGTGTGTGTGTGTGTGTGTGTGTGTGTGTGTCCAGGACTCTGTGCTGCTGGACAGTTTTGCTCTGTCCAGAACCAAGGTCCAAGGCGCCGGCCTGCGGCGCAGCCGGTCCGCCACGGAGCTGCACGAGGAAACAACTGTCAGGTTTGTAGAGCAGCTGAAGCTCCGCCTGCCCAGGTTCACACACGTTACGGTTCTTCTTCTCCCTCCGAACCCGGCAGGTTCTCCTTCCAGCCGGACCAGAAACCAAAAACCGCTGGAGGTGAGCAGCAGACGGCGCCCCCTGCTGGAGCGTTTAGGATCAGCCGGTTGGTGTTCAGGTCTCTGGTGAGACGCTGAGCAGCAGTAAAACCGTTTCTGTGTGCAGACCAGAGCTCCGCCGCGCAGCAGAAGAGCAACTCGACCCGCAAACAGAGGTACAGACCCAACGGGCCCACAGCAGAACCGCCTGGTTCTGATGGAACCAGAGACCGGCCCATAATAATTAACAAATAAATAAACACAAACATATAAGCAGACAAATATAAATATTTCATTCCAGGATGAATATTTCCTAAACATTTTAATATCAGGACTGCAGCACAGAAAGCAATTCTTATGAAATATGTATAATTATATAGAAATACCATCAGATTTCATGGTTCTTTAATTAAAACCAAACAATTAAATCAATATTAATAGCAGATATTCTTTTAATCTCAACCTGTATAGTAAAGCCTCATAAAAGAGAAAAACTGGATGATATTCAGTCTGACCCGCCGGGCCGTCGCTCTGGCTTCAGGGTTCAGGACCAACTTCTTTGCTTCACATCATTTTCCTCTTATTTTATGGATTTTAACAAATATTTTCCCACAATATTAACTTTATATTTGCTCTCAAACTTAAAGCCGATTAGCTTAACGCCTCAGAAGGTGAAAACATCCAGTTTCTTATCGAGGTCGAGGTTTCATATCATCTTCATCTTGTGGTTTTCAGATTGATAATCAAATCAAATCATAACAAAATGCTGGACCTGAGAACCAAAAATTATTTCTAATAATTAAATTATCTTTCATTCTTTGAACCGAAATTAACATTTTTATGAATTGTAAAGCAGAAAGATTTGTTTCTTCCAGATCCAGAAAACTGGAGTCACTATAATTACTGACCCATTACTGTGTGAACAGAACCAGCCACCCAGGCGGTTCTGGTCTTCAGGTTCTGTTGGTTCTACTGTTTGTGTCTCAGTCTGAGGAGGAGCTCCAGGTCCACCAGGTCAGACGTCTTCACCGACATGAAGACCAAGAGGAAGTATCAGATTTTTGGAACTAAACCGGAACCGGAGCTGAGCTCACAGTAAGTCTGAATATTTCCCATCCCGACCCACTGGGTCAGCGGTCTGAGGTTCTGAGTTTCATCCCAGTTTCACTGAATAACAGAAGAAAAAATCCTGTTGAGTTCAGGCTCCTCCCAGAATTTACTCATTAACCGCCATGCTAACCTCAGAGAGCTAAGAGCTGTGTTTACGGCCTTAAAGATGGCCGCCGCAGCACTGTTTACGGCCTTAAAGATGGCCGCAGCAGCGCTGTTTACGGCCTTAAAGATGGCCGCCGCAGCGCTGTTTAAGGCAGTAAAAATGGCTGCCACAGCACTGTGTTTATGGCAGTAAAAATGGCCGCCGCAGCACTGTGTTTAAGGCAGTAAAAATGGCTGCCACAGCACTGTGTTTCTGGCAGTAAAGATGGCTGCCGCAGCACTGTGTTTATGGCAGTAAAGATGGCTGCCGCAGCACTGTGTTTCTGGCAGTAAAGATGGCTGCCGCAGCACTGTGTTTATGGCAGTAAAAATGGCTGCCGCAGCACTGTGTTTCTGGCAGTAAAAATGGCTGCCGCAGCACTGTGTTTATGGCAGTAAAGATGGCCGCCGTCTCTGGTTGTGCATGGTCAGCAGATGGTAAACCCGGCTCAGAATCATTGTCTCCATGTTGCTGATCTTCTCCCAGGTCCTTCGCCGCGGCGCTGAACGCCATCCTGTGGTGGTCCAACGACACCGTGCTGGAGGCTGCCAGGGTAACGATCAGAACCTCAAGAACCTCCAGTTCGGTCCGATCTGGCCCATAACCTGTCTGTCCTCCCCTTCAGGTTTTCTACAGCGCCAGCCACGTCTCCACCTTCAGCCTGGTGCCCGAGTCGGCCGACATATGGGCCGAGGCCATACAGAAAAGGCTGCTGGGATACCAGGAGCAGGGCAAGAAGTTCCTGATCATGAGCAAAGACGGTACGATATCTGCTCACTGTTAGACCCTACCTGTCCAGGTCTCACCTGTCCTCACCTGTCCTCCTGTCCCAGAGGTGGTGAAGCAGCTGTCCAAGTTCAGGGAGATGCTGGACTCCCTGCCTGAGGTCCTGATCAGCCATCATGTAGGCCAGGAGGGGGTGTGGCTTACAGAGGAGCTGGCCTTGGTCAGGAAGAGGCTGGAGGAGGAGTTGGCGGCCGGCAAGGAGCAGAAGGTGAGACGCTCAGAGTCTCTGGTCCACCTGGACGGACGGAGGTCCCTGAAGCTGCTGTCCGTCCCCAGATGTCCAACCTGGGCCGGCTGCGGGTGTCCCTCAAGGAGGACGAGCTGAAGACGCTGGAGAGCAAGGAGGAGCGCCGGCAGCAGCAGCTGCACAGCGCCATCCTCAGGTCACACTTGGAGCTGCAGGTAGAAGGGGGCGGAGCCAGAGAGGTTACCCCACCTGCAGTCAAACGCTCACTGTGTGTGTGATGCAGGAGTGTGTGAGAGGAAGAGCCGAGCAGTTTGTGACATCACTGGCATCTCTGACGGAGAAGCTGCTGCACCTGCTGGACGAGGTGCTGCCGGCCGCAGGTAAACCCCACTCACCTGGAACCAGTCCATTTACTCACCTGGAACCAATCCACTCACCTGGAACCAGTCCACTTACCTGGAACCAGTCCATTTACTCACCTGGAACCAGTCCACTCACCTGGAACCAGTCCACTCACCTGGAACCAGTCCATTTACTCACCTGGAACCAGTCCATTCACCTGGAACCAGTCCATTTACTCACCTGGAACCAGTCCATTTACTCACCTGGAACCAGTCCATTTACTCACCTGGAACCAGTCCATTTACTCACCTGGAACCAGTCCAGTCACCTGGAACCAGTCCACTCACCTGGAACCAGTCCACTCACCTGGAACCAAGCCACTCACCTGGAACCAAGCCACTCACCTGGAACCAGTCCATTTACTCACCTGGAACCAGTCCATTTACTCACCTGGAACCAGTCCAGACACCTGGAACCAGTCCACTCACATGTTGTCCCTGCTGACAGAGGGTTTTATCAGGTTTTATTGGTTTTTAACGGTTTTATCGGGTTTTTGATGGATGTGTTCTGTAGAAACGGATCCATTCAAGCCGCCTGAAGCTGAATCCCCGGAGGCAGAAGAAGAAACAGGAAGTGAGCCGATCAAAACCTGGTAAGGCGACGTTCCTGATAATTCAGACAGAACCGCGTTCCCCAGTAAACTCTGGGCTTGTGTGTGTGTTTAAGGACATGGCCAGGTATCACTCACCTGTTCTCATTGACCAGTGAGTCAGCAAAATCTCCCATCACCATGACAACAGCACCCATCAGTACAGTGAGGAACAGCCAGAAACATGAGGCGGTCATTGAGCGCAGAGACACTGCGTTAAAGGTGGCCACACACACATACACACACACACTCACACACACACACACACACACACACACACACACACACACACACACACACACACACACCTACTCATGTACACCTACACACGTTTGCGTGGCTATCTTTGTGGGGACTCTCCATTGACTTCCATTCATTTCTGCAGCCTAGCCCTTACCCCTATCCCAACCCCAACCAACCAAAACTCAATTCACACCTTAGTCCTAAATCTGACCCCTGACCCAAAAACAGTTTCCCCTTGTGAGAACCAGGCTTTGGGCCCCACAAGGAGCAGTGGGTCCCCACGACGTAGTGTCAGGAAAATGGTTCCCACAAGGCATTACAAACAAACACACACGCAGTAAGCACTGACTGATTGTGTGTGTGTGTGTGTGTGTGTGTGTGTGTGTGTGTGTGTGTGCGCGCCAGCGGTTTGAGCAGCTGATCCACTCGGAGGTGTCGCGTTCTGAAGCAGACAGACGGAACCAGCTGAGCGAGCAGCAGAACTGGATCTCCTACTGGGCCCAGCAGGTCTTCGCTCTGAGACAGACCCAGAGGAAGCAGCGCTGAGCCACAGCAGCTGATTGGCTGCTTAGCTCCTGTAGTTACCGTTTCCATCCAGCAGGTGGACGACCGTCCTCTGAACCCTCACACCAGCAGCTGGTTCGGTTGCCATGGCGTCCAGCTGATGTAATAAAACATTTGCTGTTGCAGATCTGAACAGTGGTTGGTTCTGGTTCTGTAGGTTCACACCTTCACATACGAGTCTTCATACCTGCCTGTTAGAGCTTAGCCCCGCCCCCTGATACATTTAGACCAATTCCACCAAAGTGGGCGGAGTCCAGAGACACAGAGGGGCGTGGCCTCATGTGAGGATGAGTGAACTTAGAAACTTTTTCTGCATTATTGGAGACGTTTCTGAGGAAACCGGCTCCACTCCACGTTCACATTGCTGACGCTGACAAACTGCCAGACTGCAGGTGTGAATTAGCTGCTTTAATCTGATACATTTATGTTTGAGCTTCACATTGTCTTCTTTTAAATAAAGTTTATTGTTATTCTCTACCTCCTGACTCGCCACCAGGGGGCGCGTTTGAGTGAGATGGTTTTGTACCTGAACTGAGTGGTGAAGACATAAACCAAGCTGGAACCAACAGAAAAATCCACCTGCAGTACCACCATTCAGCCCAAGGAGGGCAGCATTGAGACAGTCCAGCCAAATTTAAACAAAGTGTCACAAAAAACAAAGATGGCTCCCTGAAGGATCAATTTAAATTTACCTGTGAAACAATTGTTAAACATCTGCTTGTTTTCATAACTGATTTAGTTTTATTAACACAGGAGGTTCATGAACTGCAACCAGGTGAGAACCTGAAGGTTCTGGTCTGGAGGTCGGGTCCAATATTTAACCGAACAGGTTCAGTTTCAGAAATAAAACATTTATTTAACTGAAGAGAAACAGAAAATGCTTCAGAAGTTGTAAAAGAAGCGACGCTGTAGATCAGGAAACAGAAGTTTGTTGTGGTGAATCGTCTTCAGAACCGAACCGGACCCTCGTCAGAACCTGGTCTGCTGCTGGACCAGAACAGACCGACCTCAGTCCGACTCGCTGCCGGTGCTGTCCCCCACGTTACAGGCCACCGACTCTCTGCTGGGGAACTTTGACCTCAGGGCTCGCTTCCTGTTGTCATGGAAACCAGACAGGAGTCAGAGGCGCTGCGGTCAGGTGAGCGTGGAGAACAAGGCGGCGCTCACCTGAAGTTGGGTCGGCTCAACGTGAAGAATCCGCCGTCCGGCTGCTCGTCCTGCACAGAGGAGGCAAGAGTTCGGCTGAGACCCGGTCCGTTTCCACCGCGCTCCGGTTCCGGTGTTACAGCAACATTACCCATGATGCAGCGTTGTTGGGCCTGTGCTCCGACTCTCTGGGGCCCCCTGCTGGAGAGCCCTGTTCCTGCGGCGGAGCGGCCGGCTCCTCGTTCTCCCCCGACGTCCCGCTGGGAACCTCCTCGCTGCTGCCTGGACCACCAGAACCAGAACCGGACAGTCAGAACACCGGAATGGACCGGGCCGCCTTTCACATCATCCTCCTGTCACACCTCGCAACGCCCCTCTAGCATGAAGGTAAGCCGTAAAGGGAGAGCGCCCCCTATCTGCACACGCTGTCAACAACTCTTCAGGTTTTCACCGACATTGTTGGTATTTTGTGGAAAATCATAAAAGTGTTTGTAATTCTGCACGGGTCAAAGTTTCTGACCTTTAGCGGCGCTCTCGTTCGCCTCGTCTTCCTCGCTGCTCAAGTTCCTCTCAAACTGTTGAGGAAAGCGGCGTCATTACATCATCATTACATCATCATTCAATCAAATTTTATTTGTATAGCCCATTTCAGCAGCAAGCCATCTCAAAGTGCTTCACATAATTAAAATAAAAATAGGATGTGAGAAAGAGAAAGATTTTTTAAAAAAGATAATAACATTAAAATCCCTTTTAGGAGTTAAATGTCGGTTAACTCTAACCCTCTGGGCCTTTAGCCAAAAACGGCCTTTGACAAGGACATTACATCATCATTGTGTCATCGTTACATCATCGTTACATCATCGTTACATCATCGTTACATCATCATTACATCATCATTGTGTCATCATTACATCATCATTACATCATCATTGCATCATCATTACGTCATCATCCTCCCCCACCTGCTGGGAGTTGAAGGTCATCTTGCGGAGGCGTGTCCTCAGCTGGAGCTCCTCCCCCTGTGACCTCAGCAGCAGCAGCTCCAGCTTGTCTGTTTTCTCGGCCAGCTGCCGGACGCGCTCCCTGTAGCGGTCCTTCTCCTGCAGGTGGAGCCGCGCCTCCTCCTGCTGCTGCGCCTGCGCCACCAGAGCCTGGACACCACCCACAGTCAGTGACATCACCACCCTGCTCTTCATCCCCCCCCCTCCTCCTCCTCACCTTGTCCCTCTCTCGGATCACCTCCTCCAGCTGCCGGACCGTCTGCTTGCTCTGCTGCCGGTACATCTTGGCGTCTCCTTTCAGCTGAGCGCAGCGGAGGCTCAGCTCCTCCTTCTCCTCCACGCTCTGAAACAAACACACGCTTCTGTCTGGGCCCTGAACGCATCACAGCTGGAAAAAACTGAACTTGCATGTGTCCATGAATGCGCCATGCACAAACGCCTCAGAGTTCAACATGAAACACTTTACTCCTGGAGAGAAACGCACCTGAACGCATCACCAAAGCTTCCCTGAATGCATCAGGTGCTTCTGATCCACAATAAGTTTTTACTTCACTAATCGATTAATCTGATAAGAAAATGATCACATCCTGCATTTAAACCTTTTTATACCATATTACAAATACATTAAAATGCAACTATTACTTTTCTAAATAAAAAGATTTCATTTCCTTTGAGTGAATAATGTTGGTTTATGAACAAATAAACATCCAGATCTGATCTGATTAACTCATCAGGACAAAGTTTCTCCATCTTCACAGAAGGTGAAGCTAAAGAGTAAAAGATTTACAGACCGAAGATTTTCATCTGAATGCAAAATGTAATATGAAAACAGAGTCTGTATCAGTTAGCGGTTAATCGACCAGTTAATCAATTTATAATTAGTCAATAATGATTTCAATAATCGCTTCAAATCGGCAATTGAAGCAATTACTGGTGCGATCCATTCTAGCCCACTCCAGTCCAGACCGGTCCGGTCTGGTCCGGTCCAGTCCAGACCGGTCCGGTCCAGTCCGTTCTGGCCCGCTCCAGTCCAGTCCAGTCCGGTCCGGTCCAGTCCGTTCTGGCCCGCTCCAGTCCAGTCCAGTCCAGTCCGGTCCGGTCCAGTCCGTTCTGGCCCGCTCCAGTCCAGTCCAATCCGGTCCGGTCCAGTCCGTTCTGGCCCGCTCCACTCCAGACCGGTCCGGTCTGGTCCGGTCCAGTCCAGACTGGTCCGGTCCGCTCCAGTCCAGTCCAGTCCAGTCCAGTCCAGTCCGGTCCGGTCCAGTCCGTTCTGGCCCGCTCCAGTCCGGTCCAGTCCAGTCCGGTCCGGTCCAGTCCGTTCTGGCCCGCTCCAGTCTGGTCCAGTCCAGTCCAGTCTGGTCCGGTCCAGTCCGTTCTGGCCCGCTCCAGTCCACTCCAGTCCAGTCCAGTCCGGTCCAGCCCGCTCCAGTCCGGTCCAGTCCAGTCCGGTCCGGTCCAGTCCAGTCCAGTCCGTTCTGGCCCGCTCCAGTCCGGTCCAGTCCAGTCCAGTCCAGTCCGGTCCGGTCCAGTCCATTCTGGCCCGCTCCAGTCCGGTCCAGTCCGGTCTGGCCCGCTCCAGTCCAGTCCAGTCTGGTCCGCTCCAGTCCAGTCCGGTCCAGTCCAGTCCGGTCCAGTCCAGTCCGGTCCAGCCCGCTCCAGTTCAGTCCGGTCCAGTCCGGTCCGGTCCAGTCCGCTCCAGTTCAGTCCGGTCCAGTCCGGTCCGGTCCAGTCCGCTCCAGTCCAGTCCGGTCCAGTCCGGTCTGGTCCTCCTCCTGCCCCTCACCTTTGCCCTCTGCTCCTCGGCCTTGTGCAGCTCCCTCCTCAGTCTGAACACGGTGGTGAGGAGGTTCATCTGTGGAGACGCGCGGCCGTGCCGCTGGCCCTCCTTCAGCACCTCCTCCCTCCTGTCCAGCTTCTTCTCCTCCTGCGCCTCCTCCTCCTGCTGCTTCCCCTGAGGCGGCGCCTCCTGCTGCTCCTCCTGGTCGTTGAGTTGAAGAAAGGCGTCAGAGGGCGGAGTCAGGATTCTGCTCTGGAAGATCGGCTCACATGTTAGTCTGAGCTGCAGCTTCAGGGGAAAATCACAGAAACACAGTGATGTCATGAAACCATCATGGATGATCACATGATTTCTGCTATCGGTGAACTCTGACCCTGAACGCATCACACTACAGCCCAGCATGGTGGTGGCAGCATCATGGGACGCTGGATGGAGGCAGAAGGGCAGAAACTGGAGGAGTTCACGACCCGACGGGGAATTATGACTGAAATATTTCATATTTATGACTGAAATACTTCAATAATTATGTTTTATAAATATTTCTGTAACTGCCTCACTCTGACCTGTGACCCCGTGACCCCTGTCCTCTGGTCGGTTCCTCGTTTTCACGGTGGAGGACAGACTCCAGCTACGTCCGGTCCAGTCAAAGTAACAGGTTCAGAGCTGGATTGTACGTTTAGCATACAGTTAGCATAAGGTTAGCATATGGTAGCGTACGGTTAGCATATGGCTAGCGTACGGTTAGCGTATGATTAGCGTACGGTTAGCGTACCTGAGACCATTAGGTGGAAAATTCTAAAGTAATTTCAGCACAAACAGGAAGTGACCTGACCAAACTTCCTGTTTGATGTGGAAGCAGAAACACATCAGGAGGAAAACGGCAGAACTCGTGTGGAGACTCAGAGGTCAGAGGTCAGGGAGTGACAGATAGAAATATGAAACTAGATCAAAATGGAGGAGCAGATTTTCTGACTCTTCCTTCTACTCAGAAAACTTTCAGGCATCCAGAGTTTTTCCGACGGCTGGTATGAAAAATGAAAGTTTCCTTTCATTAGAACCGGTTCTGACCCAGAACCAGTTCTGACCCAAAACCAGTTCTGACCCAGAACCAGTTCTGACCCAGAACCGAACCGGTCCGGCTGATGAGCCTGTGAGTTTTGGCCCTCCTGGCTTCCCGTACTGCAGCAGCGGGTCGGTACCTGCTGCAGCGGCCTCATGGTCCTCCGTTTCAGCAGCCGCGTCTCGCTCTCCGCCCGCAGCACCGTGTGCTTCAGACGCTCCACCTGCACACAGAGGTCAGAGGTCAGCTGGGGCCGGGGCGCGGGTGGGCCGGGGTCAGAGGTCAGCTGACCTCTATCTGCAGGTCCCTGTTGGCCAGCAGGGCGTTGCTCTTGTCCTGCGTCAGGTTGGTGACGTCGGCCATCAGGTTGTAGTTGTGGAGGCGGAGCTTCTTCAGCTCCTCGGTCAGCTGCTCGCGCTCCTCACGCAGCTTCTGCACGCGCTCAGTCAGCTTCTTCAGCTCGCGCTCCTTCAGCTTCTGCTGCCGGGACCACGCCTCCTGCACCACACACACCTGGTTCAGCCACACACACACACACCTGGCCGCGGGTCGCCATGCCAACCTGTTCCTGCGCCACGGAGCAGGCCTGCTGGCGCCGCCTCCGCTCGTCCTGCAGCACCCTCTGCAGGCGGCTCAGCTCCGACATCAGGAACTGGGTCAGGCCCGATTCTCCCGCCGTGTCTGGACCAACAGAACAGAAGGCGTCAGAGAGGGCGGGTCCAAACGGGCCGGCTCAGGAACCGGACCCACCGATCAGGATGCTGAAGGTCTTGTTGGGCTCCTTCCCCGTGATGCGGCTGTACAGCTGGGGGTAGTCCAGCTCCAGGCTCTCCAGGAACGCCGTGTAGCCCTTCATCCCGGTCCGCTGCAGCATGTCCAGCAGGGCTCCTGCACACACCAGTCAGACCAGTCAGGTTACTGGGAACACACCAGTCAGACCAGTCAGGTTACTGGGAACACACCAGTCAGACCAGTCAGGTTACTGGGAACACACCAGTCAGACCAGTCAGGTTACTGGAAACACACCAGTCAGACCAGTCAGGTTACTGGAAACACACCAGTCAGACCAGTCAGGTTACTGGAAACACACCAGTCAGAGCCAAATGTACAAATTAAAACATATTTTGATGAAACAAAGTATAAAGTATAAATTTCTGCCTGAATCACAGATCCAGAGTTTATGGATGTTTACAGTCGAATGTTTTCTATGAATTCATCTTTCAATGATTTTCATCTGATCACAGCAGTTTAAACTTCACCAACTTCCTCCTGAATTCATTCTTCAGGTATCTAAAAGGTCAAAGGTCAGCTGCTGACTGGAGCTTTGTCAGCACAGAGGAACTGCAGGCAGGGAGTTAAATACTTATTTTTCCACCACAGCTGATAAGGGAGAAAATATATAAGAAGAAAAAAATACAAAAAGTTTCTGAATCACCTCAATAAATCAGCATCAACATCGGTATCGTCAGTATCGGTATCGGCCCGATACGTAAAGCTGGGCTGGTATTAAAAACTCAGGTTTATTTCTATATTTTTGTGCTTCTAGAGTGGAGAAGGTTGTTCCTGTAGCTTTAGTTTGGTCATATGACAGGTAAAGTGAAGCAGCAAAGGATTATGGGATGCTTAACTGTAGGTGTGGCTGCTTTTATATTGTGGCAAAAGTTTAGCAAAATATGGACAATAAGCATAATATCGGTAAATATCGGTTCGATATCGGCCCAAATTTCCATATTGGTGCATCTCTAATTTGTTCTGCATCCAGGAGCCACAAAGATTATTTCCAGGGCCGCAAATGGACACCGCAACATTTATAAGTCTAAGTCCCAGAATACAATTTAATATGAATAAATGATTCTAAGAACATGCGTCAGGTAACTGCAGTCGTTGAACCAGAGGCTGGTATATTGACTGAATGAGAAAAGTCTCGTTTCTTCAGGCTGGACGGCAGCCAGTCCGACTCTGACTGAGCTGTGACGCTCAAGAAGAAGAAACAAACCAGATCCTGGAACTCTGGATCAGTTTCTGTTTGAAGCAAAGGAACGTTATGATCAGGTGAAAGCTGCAGGAGCCGCAGGCCCAGCTGGTGAGCCAGGTCCCAGTGATGGAGGAGAAGGAGAAGTGAAAGTGAAGCAGGAAGCAGCTTCTGCAGCGTTACATCACATCGGTAAATTATATTCCAACAACTTCCACATTCATGATCACCTGATGCGATGCTTCAATAAGACCGGACTCACTGTAAAACCCAAACTGTTCCCCTCCATCAATAATCCCACAGATTATTCATGCTGCTCAGCATAAAGGGCCTCAGACTGTCTGGTTCCAGGGGTTTGGCTGCAGCGTTCTCCGGTTCTGTCTTTTCCTCGACAGAAACGTTTCACTTCATGTTGGATACACTATAAATTTAACTGGCAGCCAATCAGAAATATGAGCATAACAAATATAATTTCAATAAATTTAACAGATTTTAACTTAATGATTGAAAAGCAGATTAGATTTTATGATAAAACGTATGATCACTGATCAATAAGGTGGAACATCTTTTCACCCAGTTAACATCTGAACTAAATCTTTAAAAGTCCAAACGATGAATCATGAATAACCGGTTATTGAAAAATAGTCAACTAATTTAGTAATCGATTATTAGTTATACAGAACAGAGCAGGAATTAAACCAAACCTGAACAAAACATTTGCATTTAAGACAAACGAAACCTTTTCTGGAAACATGTTCAAAACTCCTCCATGTGTTTCTGTTAAATAAAACAAAAGATTCTGCTGAACCCACCAAGATTCTAATGTTATTGATTAATCATCAGATTAATCAATAGATTAATTAATCGCTATGATAACTGTAGCTGCAGCCGTGTTTGAAAGGTTCTGACTCAGGTTCTGGTTCTGGTCTTACTGGACCTGAACTGTGAGAACGTACCGACTTTCCTCCGGCGGATGACCAGGGTGGGGTCGTTGAAGAGCTGCTCCTCATCCTCAGCGCTGATCACCTGCCAGCAACCAGAACAACATCCAATCAGGACCAGGAGGAGCCCAGAGCGGGTCAGGAGGAAGAGGAGGAGGAGGAAGAGTACCTGGCACTGGCGGAGGTACGGAGTGATTCTGGATGGGTCGATGGTTTTAATCAGCAGCATCCTGAAGTCATCCAGCTGCAGCCAGCAGAGATCATCCTCACTCACTCCCTCCATCCTGCTGTCCTAGTCAAAGTATCACGATCAGAGTACAGAGCGAGAAGGAGGAGGAGGAGGAGGAGGAGGAGGAGGAAGGCCACCGGTTGGTTACCTGCTGAGCTCCAGCGCTGCTCCGTCTCTGTGATGCTCTGGGCTTCTGGAAAGATGTTGGTGGAACTTCTTTTCTTTGAAAGGCTCCGCCCCTTTCTGACTGAGAGCGATGTGATTGGTTCAAGCTCCTCCAATCAGATCACAGAGAAGCCTGAAGCTGTAGAGACTCTGCAGAGTCACTGCTCATAATTTGAGTCCTTTAAAAGATTCACATTTACTGTTTGGGAACCTTTAAAAGGTACAATCTGAGTTTATTAATCTGTTTGTTTCTTTATTTGTAGACACGATGAGTTAGTTGGTTTTGTTCAGTTCATTCAGACACAAAGAGGCCAATAGAGGAACCAGGGATGGATTAGAGAAGTTAGAACAGGAATAAGCTGCAGGCAACAGGAAGCACCAGCTGACAGATTCAGGAAGTCCTTTCACAGCTCATTCCTGAAAGTTATGACAGAAGTTATAGATGCAATCACAAAAATCACCAAGATGCTCTTTCCTGATACAAACCGCAGGGTACGGCATGTCGATTGGGCCACAAATCACTGCATCTTACCATACATGAAATGCTTTGGAGAGGCAAGTCGCTGTAGGCCCGATGTAGGAAAAAATCTAAATACAAGTGATGATAAAAATTTGTGTAGCTAAAAATAAATCTGATGAGTTGAAGGACATTAAGTAATTTATGGAGAAGGCAATATGATTTTCTCATTTCTAAAGGACAATAAAAAGTTACCAAAGTGTATTCTGTTTATATTTCACCCTCTATGGCATGGCGTTGCCCTCAGGCAACCAACCACATATCTGTACCTCATGTTGCTCCTTTATTTTATTTTTTTGGGGGGCGGGGGATGATTTAAAATACCTCCAGACATATTTTTGTCCACACAAAAGAGGTATTGAGGTTCATGTGACCTTTACTTAGAAGAGGAGCAGTCCTTTTTATGAAGCAGAGGTGCATGCTACACCTTGCCTACTACTTGTAAGTTATACATCACTTTTCTTCATGTTTAAATTTTGGGTAACTAAAAATATTTTTCATGTCTGTGAGTATGTAAAGAAGCATTGTAGATAATTTCAAGACAATTTTTTAAAATAATTTATTTGCTAAAACTGTGTTTTTTCTGTTTGTTGCCTCAGGGTAACATTGCGCAGTTAGGGCCCTTTTGCTCAGACATTATTATTCTAGTGCGTTGAAATGCAGTTTATTACAAAATAATTATCACAGCCTATTTTTTTTTTACTTTATTATTGACTAACAGCAATAGGAGATGGATGCAAGATCATTTCATGGACAAAATGTGCTTGGTTCATAAGCTGGGGTCATTCCCAATGAAAACATGAGGATCCACTGTACAACCATTATTTCATTGTTTGTTTATCCTCAAAACTAACTTCAGTCCCAAAGGGTGAAGAGCTGGTCATCAATGAACAAATGGCCCCATTCCAAGGCAGGCAAAGACTGAAGCAATACCTGCTAAACCCAAATATACGGGTCTGCAGGGTACTTCATATGTGAAGTGAAAATCTGTACAGGGTGAGTCATGCAACCACCAGATCTACCATATATGGTAGCTGGTGGAAATTTTGTAATTTCCACCAGCTAAAATCAGAATTACAAACTCTTAAAAAAAGAACCTGCAGCCCTAACTATAGTGACTGATGTAAATCTGGTCGCTACAACCCATAGATAATCAGATAAACAGATGGTGGGTCCCAGGTACGCCAATAATCAAGTGCCAAAAATGTGATATACACTCTTTTTCACATCAACAAGCAATCCCTTCTTGATGTTTTACACATAATAGGGGAAAAGACTGATGGCAACATTCTTAGTGATTTTAACTCCGCCAAACATACACATGTTAAGAAAATACATTTAAAATAAGCTAGTTTTAAAACTTAACATGTCTTGATTGAAATCGCCTAATTATAGTTTTAAAATCAGTAACGTATTCTGGCCTATTGACCTTTATTTTACCTGTAGTTAAAGCAGATGGTTTGTTAGGATCGTTTGAACTGCCTTTTGTCTTTGGGAAAACAATCAATAAGTAGAAGTTCCAACTTTCACACCCATCTGTGGAGAGTCGTAAACACAGCAGGAGTTCCTGGCTTCAGATAGAGGGTCAGAGACAGGTCCTGGTTGGATGAGCAAAGATACGCCTTATTTGAATAAATTAAAAAAAAGAAGATAAAACTTTCCACAAAGAGTAACAAATCAGATTTTGCTCTTGCAACTTCTCCAAAGACGTCTTTGCTTTTTGTTTGTCGTTTCCATCTTTTGTCTTTTTCTCTCTTAGGTAAATCCATGTGTTGTTTGTGCTCTGAGGTTTCTGATGTTTGTGCTTTTCTGGTGATAGTATGCATCTGTCTTGAATAAATGCTGATTATTGTGACGCCGTTATCTCAGTCTTTGCGCACAGCATTTTTCTGAATCCGGGCATAAGAGAGGATATAACGAGTCAAAGGGTTTTTAAAGTTTAAGAATTTTTCCTCTCTTAATAATGTACAAACACAAAAATGCTAGTTTTAGTAATTTGCTTAAATGTACCAGTCATTAATGAATGTTAGTTGTTTATTTTATATTTGGTGAGTTGGAACCATGCCTGATTTATTTTTGCAAAAAAAGTTTTTTTTATAAATATAGTTTTTGTTTGATTTGGATTTCACTTCTCATAATCACTGTAAAAAAACTTAGTGTTTTAGACCCCTTGTAGGGCAATGTTGCCCTGAGGAAACAAACTCAAATCTGGTTCTGGGAGGTGTCAGGGTCCGATTTTATGATTGATATGTAATTAAGGACCACCAAGCTCCCAAAGAATGCAGGAAAATATCCCCCCCCCCCAAAAGTTATGCCATAGGGCTAATGATCATTCACACACATCCTTGTTAACATCCCACCAGAGGCCTGAAAGTAGCTTACTGTTTTGTGGGGTCCACACTTTCTAGTGGTCCTACAACAGTGAAAAAAAAAATCAGGCTAGTCCACACACACACACACGCACACGTATGTGCGTGCGTGCGCGCGCGGACACACACAGAAGCACTTGAAATGACCTTTGACCTGCGACCTGGGTGTGTGGTCATTTGTCATTTCTCTGAGCTTCATGCTGTAACCTTGGGAAGATTGGTTGATGTTTTCCTCTCTCGAGAATGGACTTCAGATAAGATGATAGATGATATGACTCTTATAACCAAAAAGAACCACTGCTGGTGTTTTTCTGCCCCATAATAACACACAGTTTTCTGCTTTTATAGAAGATGAACTTGTTTTTTATACAAAGAAAAAAACACATCAAAAATGGATTCAAGAATTTACAATTTCCATCTTTATTTTGAGTTGAAGAAATTTACACCCACTCTTTCAGTAATTTATAACAATAGGTTCCAGTGGTTTTGATCTACAGTAGAAGAGTTATAGTCAGAGTTTAATTTGATCAGAATATTTGCAAAAGAGCTAAATCTTTAAGTGAATGTGATAAGGTATTCTGGATATGCCTGAATGTCGTTGAAAACAATAAACATGGATGGATTATTAGGTCTGTCAGTGACGCTGTCATACAGGTCGGCAGCATTGCCAGATTTGGCAGGGGGTGCTATCATGTTAGATCTTCCCGGGGTATAGTCTCCAACCAGAACCCGGGCCTGGTACATTCGCTTGTGACCTTTATTGTCTGGTTGAGCATAATTCCCGGCTGAATATGCAGGGTCCACAGCAAAGTAAGAGCCTTTACCGTATGCAGCACCTGTAGGAAATAAAACAGAAGGAGTCATGGATGGTAAAGTAAATACAAGTGTTAAGATCTTTAGAGGTTAAAATATATGAATTGATCTCTGAAAGACAACAAATAAAAAATAACACTTGAGTACACTGATGGTTAGAGAAGTTAAGGCTAAACTAGCTTAGGTAGCACGAATAAAGCAAACCACACTAACAGAGACAAGACAGAGTTAGACAATGGTGTAAAGAAAAGGGTTACAAATACAGAACCTTGAGGTATAACTTAAAAAAAGGATACAATGTTGAAACTTTTGTTTTGGAGGACAGAACTCCAAAGGGCCAATCAGAGCCTAAAATTGTTGAACATTTCTGTTTTCACATTTTCATCATGGACTGTCGAGTGTGACAATGTTTACCATGCATTCCCGCGTAGCTCCGGTTGAAGCCTTTAGAGTTGATGAGGTCAATGGAGTTGGCCCCAGTGCCATGATACAGCAGCCTTTCATTGTTGGTGTGTTTGTTCTTTACCTCCATCTGCTTCTTCAGGAGCTGGTAGCTCTGCCACAACGTGGTATTTTGGATCCGCTCGATCTGCCGACAGTTTAAACCACATGATCATGATTCTGATCAAATCCTAAATCAGTCGATATTAGTCATCTCTCATTAGGGTATGTGGAATAAAATAAAGGAGCAACGTGTGTCATGATGTAGTGGTGTGTGGTGGTGAGAGAGAACGCTGAGACCCAGATGATGATGATGATTTAATAAAGAGAAGCTCAAACACAGTCCAGTACAGGCGGCATGGCAGGAACACTAGCACACAGCTAATACCGGTAGCACCTAAAAAGCAAAAGACTGTATACCAAAGCTAAACCAACACAGGACTTGACAGTTCGACTGTGAAGGCAAACTGTCGTATGTCAGTTGTTGACATACGACAACAACTGACAAATCACATCTGTCGAGTCACAAACAACAGGACAGGACGGAACGTATTTGTCATGTTCTGTTTCATCCTGGTTTTATCCAATAAACTTCATTTTTTTCCACTCTCAGTAATGTATCTAAAAGAGGACTCCTCTTTTAGATACATTACTGAGAGTGGAAATTACTTATAATTATAAAAATAAAATAGCATATCTGGGGGCACTGGGGGAGGTAGAGTACAGTCAGACCTCCTCCCCTTCTTGCAACATGCTGTTCGTCCGTCCGCCCCCATCCGTCCGTCCCCCCAGCCCTCAACAGTACGCTAGCCCCGCCCTCTAAAGATATGCTAGCTCCCCACCTCAACTTCTCTCTTTCCCCCACAGTCTACCCTCCATCTTCTCTCCTTCTTCAAGGGACCTTCCAACCCCGTTCCTCCTGCGCCACCATTCCCTTGGCCCCCCATTCTCGCTCTTCAGTATGCTTTATCCCCCTTGCTCTGACTGTAGCAGCGGGGGACTAAAAGTTTCCGGTATTCTCAGATCCAAAACTTGTCAGCACTCTTACGGTCATGATCATTCTCTCCCGTGAGTTGTGAAGTTCTGCTGAAGAAATACATCCAGTTTTGACAGGTTCTAACAACGTGTCTTTCTGCAGCTCTCCATTGGTGAGAAAAAGTCCTGTAGACACCGTTATGCATGAGGGAGCAGAAAGCTTGACTTTGATGCAGCATAGATGCATACATAACACATGGTTACACATTCAGCTGGTGGATTCATGTCAAAACAAACCCCAAAATGCATTATATTCTTATGACAGGACACATGTTGGCTACACAACGGTGGCTTTAGGGTTTCCTAGTTGACCAGTCAGAAATATTCCAGAAAGAATACAGGCATGTCAACACAAGCTCAAGTCGCTCTCTGGTTATTATTGGCTCGGAAAAAGCCATTTCATAACATTACTGGTTGAATGCGGTGCCAATCAAAGGGGCTGGGGGTGGGGAGGTCAAGGCCGCCCAATAAAAGTGTCATAATGGACACCAGCAGAGTTTAAACCCTTAAATCTCAGACCCGGAAAATAAAATGGAAAAACGGCACGTGGACATTCCACAGCAGGTTAAGGGGTTAAGAAAAACCCTGTTCTTAAAGAAAGTTTCTCTCCTTCTATGGCTGTTGCTGCATTGGAAGAGCATCATCACAGTAAACCAAAGTCAAAGTATATATTCAGTCCATCATCTGGGTATCCAGTGACTATGATCCAGCTGAAGAATAAGCAAGCCTTGAATAAGTGGCTATTTATAATTCGATTAAAAAACCCTTTGAATTATACATTCTCCAAAAAGAGACACAGTCTCTGATCCTGTTGCTGAAATCACACTGCTGCCATTGTCTTGAAAGGAGATGCTGCAGCTTCGGACACACTGCCTTTATGCTAGTTCTTCTAACCGAGTCGTCACTGCTTTCCCCATTTTCTGCCTCAGCCGTCCCAAGAGAAAGAAACACCACATTGCAGCTCCATGTTTGGCCCACCACATACCAGTGCAATCGCATCGTCAAATCAAATGCTATCATGGCCACACCATCACATCTTCCTTTGTTCTCCACCACACAACTCACTGAGTACCGGAGATCTGACTCGTTCTCAATAACTTCTAGAGTAAAGCTTTATGTCTGGGCAGAGACAAACTAATTTAGGAGAAAACTACTGAAACATTGTTTCTGATTGTCTAGTTCATTGTCAATTTTGTCAAGTTTGGCATCTCATAAGAGAGGTGAGAGCAGAGAAGCTTATTGATGGCACTTGACAAAATGGTATTTTCTGTGACTTTGTATATTTTTCATTTTCATGATGTAAATCACTTTGAACTGCCTTGTTGCTGAAATGTGGCATACAAATAAACTTGACTGATTGACTGTGTAGGGACAGAAGGAGATCCTGACATGATCTGGCATTATTTAGATTGGCTCATAAAACTAATGACATTCACTGTGAAGATCTATAATTACTACATGCTGTGAGCCTCTGGAGGCTGGCTGACTGAATCATGATGTTACTCCATATCATTCTATGAGTTATTTCATGTTTTTCATGAGCCCAGACCTGGTGCTGTTGATCTGAATTACTAATTTTATAAATAACTTCCTTTGGTATTTATTAATAGTTATTCAAAGTCTAACCTATTGTTAAGTAAGGTGTTAACAAAAGTAATGCTAAAGGTAAATTTAAAGGTTTTTATACAGTTTTAATCAGTTCATCTAAATATTTTCACTAAAATGAGAGATAAACAATAATATCTCTATTATGTGTGTGTTTTATTCAATGATCCTCATGATCTCTTGTTTTCTGAGTTTTCTTCTTATTTGATTTCATTGGTTTGTTTGAGCTGCATTTTACCTTTTCTTCTCTGCTTTCAGGGCTGCATTCTGGAGGTCCAGAAGGTCAAAGGTCAATCTTTGCATGTCTGATGTTCTGAAGACGAACGTACCTCGATGATGTTCAGGGAAAGTCCGTTTTTAGTAACGTCTGCCAACACGTCGTTGTATTCCTGGGACCCAGCAGTCAGGGGAACTCGCTTCAAGATGCTGCCCTTCATGTCATCCCAGTGCTGAGGCAGCGGATTGTCAGGGGCTACGAGAAGAAGAGTTTTTAATGTTTGAAAGTTTTACAGCCTGGTAGCTCTCTGAAACCTGTCTGATCGTAGATTCACTCACTTCTCAAGTCATTTCTCATCAGCTCTATCTGCTTCCGTCCGATAGAGGAAAAGGCCCTTTTAATCACTGGATCAGCGTTAAAGGTCTCGTTTTTGATTTTGATCTTCACACTTTGATTTTTCTCAAAAGCTTCTTCAAGCTGGAGGTTGGTGTGGATGTCAAAGGACACCATTGATCCATCCTGGTGCTGGAACTTCCATTCCACCTGTTTCCTCACCATCATGGCTTTGTTCCTCAGATTCTCACTTCTCTCCACTTTCCGGATGATGTTCCTAAGCAGCATCAAAAAGATGAAAGAACACTTCAGAGTAATTTGATGACTGTGTACCTATAAGGAGCATATCGTCTGTTTGCTGACCTGATGTCTGACTCGGCTGTCAGGACGTCTCTGGTCAGACCTTCCAGGTGGATCCGGGGCTCCTGGTCTTCCTGTCCTCTGTCCAGGCGGATGCTCACCGTCAGATTCCTCTGCAGGGCCTTCAGCTCGTCCATGTCAGCCTGAGTGAACTGGTTAATGTACTGGTCCCTGATGGTTCTCTGGGCCTGCTCATTCAGAATGAGCTCACTGATCCTCTTCTTAGCCGTGCTCAGATTCTGTGGTGGAAAGAAAAACCAGAAAACCGGTGAAGATCAAGAGCAGAGGATTGGTTTTGGTCTCCTTCCGGCTGGTAGTCAGGTAACTAGTTTGTTCTCAGCACAGCACATGATGATGATGTCATGAACTGCTGCAGAGATTAAATAGCTTCCTATTAGTCACACAGAGATTCTCATACGAACCCTTTGGTTGTCGGCACACAGCTGAAACACAGCGGGGTCAAACTCCTGCTGCTCCAGATAAAAGTCAGTAGTGCTTCGCTGCTCCCCTCCAAGTCCAAAAAGTGAAGAAAATGTATCTGGGAATCAGATCAAGAGATATTTTCATCATGTGAAATGACTGCGCTAAATTTGACTGTTTCTGCTTAACAGCCAAAGTGCTAAAAGTTTGAACATCATTTCCAATGTTTCTGCAGATTTATCATCATTACGCTTTCCTGCACCATGAGTTGTATATCTGCAGAAATCTAAAGCTTGCTTAAGATTAAGTGACATTTTGCATTTCTTCATCCACAAATGCAAAATTATTTTCCTCACATGATGTTCAGATATTTAATTAGATTAATGGAAGTATATAAACTCATCCAACACCAACCTGCTAGTCTGTAAGCTCAGAAACCAGAAGCATTTAGAGGCCTGCTGTAACTAGTTTAGATTCCAACAGAACAGAAACCTTCTCTCTATTCACAGATTCACAGAATTATTCACAAATGATCTCTGGATAAAGTAAGTATGTTTTCACATAAAACAAAGCTGGAGGATACCTTTCATCTTGTTGAAGATGCTCTTTTCCGCCACCTCTTCTCCCTGCCTCTTTTTCATGCTGTTGTGAAATTCAGCGATCATGGCTGTCTGAAAGATTAGGATCTTCACGCTGCAAACAAACTTTGGCTGCTTCTTCCTCACGAACTCCACCACTGCACCGACCATGGCGTCGGCCACCGCCGATGGACTGACACCGCCCTGACCTGGAGGGGATGTGCGGACCAACCAAATAATGAAGATGAGGATGAAAACTGAAGCAAGTCTGCTCAACAATGTAGAAACGATGAAGCGATAAGTATGATGTAGCAAAACTTGTGCCGAGTTTGAATGTACCCTTTCAAATTGTTTATAGCTTTATATCCACACCTTAACAGCTGCAGCCAGTTTAGAAAATAAAAACCTTTTTGAATATGAAGTATTTATTTTAGAGCTAAAAACTAATATTTAATATATTTAAATGCAGTGTGTATAATTATTTGGTTGCTGCAAAGCAGATCTGCTCCTGGCTAGCTCGCCACTCATAATCCACAATGCTGAATTAAAAGTGGCGAGCTAGCCACAAGCATCAGAGTTTACAAGTTACATTGGTGATTTTATTTCCTCTGTGATGTTATAAGTTAAAAAAGTAAGATATAGTAGTAAGAGCGTCAAATGGGTACCACTTAACCCTGGATCAGCTGGATTCTTGGGGGCTCGTCCGGGAGAATAACACTACAGTTAACTTATATATTTTCATATGTAGGACTCTGATGGGGAACCTTTTTTTTAACAGTTTTTTTATGGTTCAACAAAACAACATAGGTTGTGTGCTAAAATCTCTGGTTTGCTAAGACTCTACCATTCAAAAAGTTGATGCAGTTTATGATTTACACTAAGCTAGTTTTTATGCAGCTAAGATGGCAAATGGCAGCAAAATAATCTGAATCTGGTGGTGAAAAGCCAAAAACAATCAGAAGGAAAAAATATACTAATCAAAAATGCTTAAATATATAGATACATATCATCAGTTTTGCATTTTTTTTGTATTTTGTTCCCAGCACAGACCTGTTCCCAGAGCTGGGAAGGCGACCGATCTGAACTTGTTCTCCTCGCAGACCTTCAGGACTCCCTGAACCATTTCCTTAATCTTAGTAGCATCATTCTGGCCGACGATGTGGATGATGTTGCTGGAGGGAAGCTGACCGCCTGAGGTTAAGATCATGGAACGAGGCATGTAGCCCGGAGAATTCACTGCAGAGAGGAAACATGTTCATTCACACTGTTGCAGATGTGCAGGTTGTTGTCAAAATGACACAAAACAATAAAAATGTTTTTAAATAACTAGAAATGAGAAACTCACCAATCTGTGCACACTCCAACAGAACCGTTGGGCCGGCGTTGTCCAAGATCGCCTTGGAAACTCCTGAAAAATAAGGAAAACACTGGATCAGTAAAAGTTCTGCTGCTGAGTTTCATCCTGGTTTTATCCAATAAACTTCATTTTTCCATCACTTCCGGTTTTCCAGATCCTTCTTTTATTCCTTGTGATGGGATTTTTTACATTTTCAGTTTTTCTCAGTTGGAGTTGAGCTGAAAGAAATGACCAACCTCAACCCAACTAAGCCGGACCTATCAGAGCTCTATGAGTCGCTTTAAAACTCCACAGAAACAGAAACCAGGTCGAGCAGAAAGCCTGGAAAACACAGGCAGGATGTCTGTTTATCACTGACAGATGGGATTTAAACGACTGAGCTGGGATCATAAAGATAATCTGAACTTTAACCAGATAAGAACAGAGCAGAGAGATTTCAGCAGAAATGAAACCAGAAACCAGAACTGGACCCATAAACCTTCATCCATTAAAAGAACTGGATCTGGGTTCATGTTCAGAGTTCACCACTTCACCATCTCCAAACAGGAAATAGGGTCAGCAGTATGCTGTCTGCCTGCATGCTGTCCTGTCCTCTTTGTTCATGTTTATATTTTAATAACACAATCATAAAGAATTCATCCATTTATATTTATGTTAGATTCAAAACAATCTAAAAATCAGGTTAAAAACTTTCACTTTCTCAGTAAAAGTCAAGTTGTTTTTATTACTAGATGAACCTTAATTATCACTTTTATATCAGCACTCAGTCAATCCAACACTCTCAATAAAACAGCTGCACACAGAGAAACTTATTTCTGGGATATGTTGCCTTCTGCATGACACTGATTCTCGATCATGTAAATTGAATTGATGAAATGGCTACATTTATATTCAAAGTTTATTTATTTTTATTTATCTTTGTTTTTGATTTAGTGTTGATATTGCTGAAATTGTGTAGTAATGTCCTTTCATAATGTTTGTAAAACGTTGCAACCTGTATATTTAAATTTGAATTTTGTGTGTAATTTAATTTTGTCTTATGTCCTTTGGTAATTTCAAAAAGGGATATTTAATTGTAATTAAATTGATGTTCTGCTTTCAACAGAGAGGAGAGGAAGACAACCAGCAACCATCCATCACCTGCTTGAAGGTTGAAGTTCTGATTGGATGAGTTGACGATGACATCACAGGTCTCCTTGGTGATGTCTCCTGACGACACCTCCAGGGCGAGTTGACCCATCTGCATCCGGTAGACGCCGAGGGACGGGGACAAGACCGGGCTGAAGGACGCTGAGACAAACGGAGACACAAAGGACCGATTCAGGATTTAAACGTTTTATTGGAGGTTCTGGTTGGTTCTGGTCTCTAAACAACCTGGAGAGACGATCCAGAACGCTGCTGCTGGAGCTCTGACTAAAACCAGGAACATAGAGACACCACCCGGTTCTACACCACCTGATTCTACACCACCCGGTTCTACACCACCTGGTTCTACACCACCCGGTTCTACACCACCCGGTTCTACACCAACTGGTTCTACACCACCTGGTTCTACACCACCTGGTTCTACACCAACTGGTTCTACACCACCTGGTTCTACACCACCTGGTTCTACACCACCTGATTCTACACCACCCGGTTCTACACCACCTGGTTCTACACCAACTGGTTCTAGACCACCCGGTTCTACACCACCTGGTTCTACACCAACTGGTTCTACACCACCCGGTTCTACACCACCTGGTTCTACACCACCCGGTTCTACACCACCCGGTTCTACACCACCTGGTTCTACACCAACTGGTTCTACACCACCTGGTTCTACACCACCTGGTTCTACACCAACTGGTTCTACACCACCTGATTCTACACCACCTGGTTCTACACCACCTGGTTCTACACCACCTGATTCTACACCACCTGGTTCTACACCAACTGGTTCTACACCAACTGGTTCTACACCACCTGGTTCTACACCAACTGGTTCTACACCACCTGGTTCTACACCACCCGATTCTACACCACCCGGTTCTACACCACCCGATTCTACACCACCCGGTTCTACACCACCTGGTTCTACACCAACTGGTTCTACACCACCTGGTTCTACACCACCTGGTTCTACACCACCTGATTCTACACCACCCGGTTCTACACCACCTGGTTCTACACCACCTGGTTCTACACCAACTGGTTCTACACCACCCGGTTCTACACCACCTGGTTCTACACCACCCGGTTCTACACCACCCGGTTCTACACCACCCGATTCTACACCACCCGGTTCTACACCACCTGGTTCTACACCACCTGGTTCTACACCAACTGGTTCTACACCACCTGGTTCTACACCACCTGGTTCTACATCAGCTGGTTCTACACCACCTGGTTCTACACCACCTGGTTCTACACCACCTGGTTCTACATTCCGTCACTGAGACTTTAAATCCTGCTGGTAGTTTATAAACCACTGAACGGATTAAAGATCTGCTGCTGGATCGACCTTCAGACCTCTCATGTCTCCTGGTTCTGGTTCTCCTGTGGTTCTGGTTCTCCTGGTTCTGGTTCAGTTTCTATGATCTTCAACAACAAACTTCCTTTAAATCACAGATAAAATCTATTTCTCCAGCGTTGCTTTAATAACTGGAACGGTTGTGGCATCATAAGCTTTTCTTTGCATTGTCATTATGATGTTTTAGCTTACTGTTCTATGTTTCCATCATGTGAAACACGTTCTGTGTTAAACCCTGGCTTTCCTTCATACATCCCCATCTGTCTGCAGCTGCAGTCCAGCCCATAATAAGCAGAATTTGATCTGAGCGGCTCTGAAGACAAGAAGTTGTAAATGTTTTCCTACTGGCGTTCTGCTGTGACCGGCTGAGCTGCGTCCGATCGGCAGACGAGTTCCCGTCAGAACCTCCATGCTGGACGTTCCCCGTCTGACCACTGAACTCTCTGGTGAAACACTGGAAAAACCACATGTTGAGTTTTTGCAGCAGGGTTTCCTGAAGCAGCGCAGCAGAGGTCGTCTCACTTCGGTGGTTTGGCGGTCGCTGTGGTGAACCACGATGACCACTTCCTTCAGGTGGCGGGGCGCCCCCCGGTGGCTGAACAGGTGGATCTGCCTCAGCAGGACTCTGGCCACCAGCTGCCTGGGGAAGCTCAGGTTCCCGGTTCCGATGGCCGGGAAGGACAGAGAGGTGAGCCGGAGCTTCTCAGCCTCCATCAGACAGGAAGTGATGATGTCCGCTAACCCCTGGTCAGAGCAGCGACACAGTCAGAGGTGATTTTACTTTCATAAAGGGCAGAAAGACCTGATGTTGAAACGTTCAGCACATTCTGCTGTGGGACAACAACTTCCTGAAATATTCAACTAAACGAACGGCCTGGAAATAAAACGACCTGAATGACCTCTGACCTTCTCCGCCTCACCGCCGCCGTTGTCCCAGCTTGGGCAGACAGCATGGAGGACTTTCTGACACATCAGGTTGAAAGCGTCAGTGACGACCACGTCTCCGAACTGCAGCGCCGACACGCCGGCCTCGGTCAGGACGGCCCGCTGCAGGTTCTCACCCGCCGCCCCCAGGATGGCTTTGGACACGGCGCCCTGGGTCAGGTTCATGTTGTCCGCCACCGTGTTCACGATGCCGTCCGTCTGCAGACCGAGGTCAGAACAGCTCTAAACACAGCCAGAACCTCCACTAAAAACACACTGAACACGGGCTGGGACCCGACTTCAGCGTCAAACTGAGGATCTGAAAATAAATTCACTGAAAAGGATGAAAACTGAAAGTTTTGTGCAGGAATCAAAAACGAGATGAGAAGAATAAAAGATTCAGCTTTAAAGAAGAGAGATGAACAGCAATCCCATGAAATGTTCATGTCTGAGCTGCAGGGGGCGCTGTTGGCTATAATTTATGTTCTAAACGATTTTTTCTCCATCTTAAACTTAAAAAGCATCATTAGCATTTCCTCCTCTGTGTTTCCGATACTTCAAATATTTATTAAGACGTAAACAAATAGACACAATCTAGCTGAAGATCTGGACACTCCAAACCTTACCAAGTATTTTTGATCCAGTTTCTAGTGAAATATCTCAGTACGCTTTAAATAAGACAAAATTAACTTACAAGCAACTTTTCAGCAGGAAAAATTTGTTAGTTTTACGTCAATAAAACCTTAATAATGAATTAATTTGCTGATTAATTTCCAGGTGTTCCTGAACGCCTCACCTGCTGGTCCTCAATGTTTCCTGTGCACAGAGCGATCTTCAGACCTGCAGGTGTGATCTGCTCCAACCTGCCAGACCTGAAATCAGCACAAAACTGAGTTTTTACCTTCACTAAAATACAAAGAGGAATCCGGTCTCAGCTGGTTTATAGCCAAAAAGCAGATCTATGTCGGTAGAATGGGACTGGAGATGGAAATGAGATGAATCTCACATATTTACATGTAAATGTCCTTTAATGCTTAACGGCCATTTGTTAAAACCAACAGGAACTTGGACTTACCCTCCCTGCTCTCCATGTCGGTTCTGACCTCTGGGGCTCGAACCGCCTGGCTGATGATCGCCATGGTAACCTCCTCTTCCATCTTCTCTTCTTCCTCCTCTCCCTCCTTCTGCTCCTCTGCCTCTGCCTCCTCCTCCTCTCCCTCCTCTTCCTCCTCCTCCTCCTCTCCCTCCTCTTCCTCCTCCGGACCAGGAGCCTTTGCCTCGTCCTCTCTGCTGACCGCTGGTGGAAACATCAGAGGTCATTCTGGATTTCCTCCAGCTGTTAGAAACTAACATCTGGTTCTGGTTTAGATCGGTCCAAACTTTCAGTCACAGAAATCATGCAGTCAGATTCACAGGCCGAGAAAATAAAACAACATAAATCAATAAAGCAGTCATCAAATTTTACTTTGCTTTATTATTATTATTATTATTATTATTATTATTATTATTATTTTAATCATAGATTCAAAATGTAGAAATGTTTTTCCATGTTTGCTGTATTAAGAGAGTTTTCAAACTGTTTTGAACATATTTGTCATATCAGTCCACTTACTTCCAAAATGTTTGTTTTATTTATCAAAGTTTATAAATTAAAAGTCGGTTTTCAGTAAAAGTTTCTGGATAAACTTGGTTCTAGTTATTATGAGAGCTCAGTTATAAAAATATGAAAACTTTGTTTCATGCTTAACATTTTCCACTGAAACTAATTTGTATCAGTTTGAACTGCAGCTGGGGGCCACAAAAACAGTCCAAGGGCCACACACGGCCCCCACTTTGGACCCCCTGGTTTAAATCATAAATCAGTTCCTCCAGATTTTTAGGCTCCAAGTAAAACATCTGACATTTTGGTTCAGTTTGACCTGAAGAACCCAAACATTCAGCTGGTTCCCGTTTTTACGCTCCAGCGGTAAAAAGACGGTTAACCAGGCTGAGCGAGTTTTCACTAAAACTCTGTAAATAAAGGAGAAATATTTAAGGTAAACCTGCTGTTTTTATCTGCCTGGCAGTAAGAAGGTTCTGGGATCTTCAGACGTTCCCCCTGTGCTGCAGAGGTTCTCTGGGTTCTCCAGAGGTTCTCTGGTTCTCCAGAGGTTCTCTGGTTCTCCACAGGTTCTCTGGGTTCTCCAGAGGTTCTCTGGGTTCTCCAGAGGTTCTCTGGTTCTCCAGAGGTTCTCTGGTTCTCCAGAGGTTCTCTGGGTTCTCCAGAGGTTCTCTGGTTCTCCAGATGTTCTCTGGTTCTCCAGAGGTTCTCTGGGTTCTCCAGAGGTTCTCTGGGTTCTCCAGATGTTCTCTGGTTCTCCAGAGGTTCTCTGGTTCTCCAGAGGTTCTCTGGGTTCTCCAGAGGTTCTCTGGTTCTCCAGATGTTCTCTGGTTCTCCAGATGTTCTCTGGGTTCTCCAGAGGTTCTCTGGTTCTCCAGATGTTCTCTGGGTTCTCCAGAGGTTCTCTGGGTTCTCCAGAGGTTCTCTGGGTTCTCCAGAGGTTCTCTGGTTCTCCAGAGGTTCTCTGGTTCTCCAGAGGTTCTCTGGGTTCTCCAGAGGTTCTCTGGGTTCTCCAGAGGTTCTCTGGTTCTCCAGATGTTCTCTGGTTCTCCAGAGGTTCTCTGGGTTCTCCAGAGGTTCTCTGGGTTCTCCAGAGGTTCTCTGGTTCTCCAGATGTTCTCTGGTTCTCCAGAGGTTCTCTGGGTTCTCCAGAGGTTCTCTGGTTCTCCAGATGTTCTCTGGTTCTCCAGATGTTCTCTGGGTTCTCCAGAGGTTCTCTGGTTCTCCAGATGTTCTCTGGGTTCTCCAGAGGTTCTCTGGGTTCTCCAGAGGTTCTCCAGAGGTTCTCCAGAGGTTCTCTGGTTTCTCCAGATGTTCTCTGGTTCTCCTGAGGTTCTCTGGTTCTCCAGGTACAGAAATGTTTCATTTCTCCTTCTGAGTAAATCCTGCTCCATCATTTAACTCAAGTCAGATTTCCTGTTTGTGAACACCATCAGCCCTGATTCCTGACCTTCGGATCCTCATCTTTCCTGGTTTCTGACTGAACATAAAGATTAGAGCTGCAATAAAAGCTGCACTGATGACCTTTGCCCTCCTGATCTCAGACTCTGTTTATAACTTTGGTGGTTTAACAACATTCCTCCGCCTGACTCTGGAACCCGTTTAGTGAGAAAGTGGCTCAGTTTCATTTCTGCCAGTGAATCTGAAGCTCACTGGGTTCAACACTGATGTGATACCTGCCATGAGCCAGGAGGGGGCGATAACATCAGTAGAGTTTTAACAGTAGAGCCACATTCATCCAGTCACATTAACTCATTCACACATCAGGTTCGGTCTCTTGTCTTGTTTATAAAATCTCCTGAGGACGGCTGAAGCATCGCCAGGCTACCGACTGACCCAAAACACTGGAAACTAGTTTTTAAATCAGAATCGATGGAGTTCCTCTTCTGCTCTTTACTCACAATATAAATCACTTCTTCATAAACAACCTTCGTAATAATTTGTCAAATGTTGTTTTTAACAAACTCAGCTCCTCATGAACAGGATGTGATGAGAGAAGGAAACCCGTCTGCTGTGGTTCTGCTGTGGTTCTGCTGTGGTTCTGCTGTGGTTCTGCTGTGGTTCTGGTTAAACTCACCCTGCAGCTCCCCTCGGTTTCCCGCCGGCCGGCTGTGGAAGCGTCATGATGGGCTCCAGGTCGCTGAACTCCCTGCTGACGGCGGCTGCCATCACCCTGACGGTGGCGTCATTGTTGTCCACCAGGTGAATCTCGGTTAAGCATCCCGGAGTGCTGGGCTTGTCGCAGTATTCCCGCACGGCCCGGGCGATGGTCTCGGTGCAGAGATCCACCGGAAAGCCGAACACACCAGAGCTGATGGCTGGCATCGCGACGGTGGAGCAGCTGACCAGCTCAGCTTGCTTCAAACTCTCTGTCACTGCACATTTTAGACGAAATACTGATGTCTTCCTGTCAGAGTCAGAGTAGCGCGGACCGACGGCATGCACGACGTATTTGCAGGGCAGACTGCATCCATCAGTCACGATGGCGTCTCCTGGGCGGAGCTTCCCGTGTTTGGCTACATGGTCGTTGCTGACCTTCTGCAGGTTTGGTCCGGCGGCTCTCAGCAGCGCCAACGCCAAGCCGCCGATGTGCTGCAGGTCTTCGTTGGCTGCGTTGACCACAGCGTCGACCTTAAAGCTGCAGATATCCGCCCTGCTGACAGAAACCAGAACCCCGCCGGCCGTGTGCACCTTGCAGTAACACTCGTCTTCAACGCTCCCTTCCTCCTCCTCTTCATCGTCTTGGATCTCTGGCTGAAGCATCACCACACAGCTGAACTCTGCCATCACTGGAGGCAGGAACATGCTTCCTTGGGACAGGAAGTACTTCTTTGCTCCAGGTTTGTCCACAGTTAAGGTGTCAGCAAAGAGAGCAGAGGTCAGTTGTTGGAGGATGGATCTGGCTCTGTGGGCATCAAGTCGAGCCCCGCTGATGACGATCTTTGGTCGTTCTGGATCAAAGGTCACAGACACCTTGTTGTCGTTGGCGACTCTGGACCAAACTTCATGTCTGTTCTTCTGAATGAACTGAGCTACGGCACAGGACTCGACCCGAAGGACCTCCTGAACCTGTGAGTAGTTCTGGATGAACTCCCTCAGACTGGCGCTCACCTCTTTGACAGGGTTGCTGAAGCCGGCGACCGTTACTTTGTCTCTTCTCTCCGGGTGGATCAAAATGATGACCGTTTTGTTGTTGGAGGAGTTGTAGGTGTCCAGCAGTTCCCCTATCAGCTCTTTCCAGTTCTGACGGTTCAAAACTTCCTGATCTTTCACATCCAGACTCTGCACAAACAGATCGTTCTTCATCTTGCTCTCAGCGTCGGCCAGGGCTCTGTCAGAGCTCCCCAGTAAGAAGACGCCTCTGCTTTCTGTGCAGTAGATGGCCCTGATGCCTTGGGACGTGAACAGGCTCTTTGACATGTCCATCTGGTTCACCTGCTGCAGGTATTCCAGGAGGCCTGCAGGGACATTCAGATTTTTCTTCTTCATGTTCAGATTTTTCTCTAGGATCCAGGATTTGATCTGGTAAACTTCAGCAGGGAGTCCCGAAATGGTCAACCTCCCAGTGGCTTCGTTGAACGAGAGCTTCAGCTCAGGAGAAACGTCAGAAGCAGCTTTCTGCAGCCCTTCCTCCGTCAGGATGTGGAAATACGCAGGAGAAAAGTCCAGGCGCTCAGTCACGCCTTTGGTCTGCCGTTCAATGTGACTCATTATTTTAAGAAGGATGTTTTCTACGGGAGCTCGGATTTTCTTTATATCGTCAGCTCTGCCGGCGACCGTCAACACGTCTCTGGATGGATCGAACTCCACTAAGGCGTCTTCCTTCACCACCGAGCGGACTTCCTTCTCAGCAGCTCTCCATGCCTCTGTGTTTGCGTCGCATTCGAAGGCCGAGTACTGGGCCATGAGTTTGCAGAAGGCGTCCTTCGCTGCCTCCGCCCAGCTGTCTACGTCTTTCGCAGTCAGACTTTTCTGCCTCAGAAAACTCGGCAGGGGGCCGAGTTTCACCTCAGGCTGGTCCAAATCTAAGCTGCAGAAATGCGGCCGCATCTGATCGTTGAGGCTTTTCAGCATTTTCTTGAATAGGAGGAATTTCCAGACCACTGGCAGAACCTTCTGGGTGACGGGGTCCGGCATCTTCCAGGCCGGCCGCGCCTGGCCGTACAGGGCGGTTCCCAGAGACTCGTAGAAAGCGTACAGCTTGACGGGGATGGAGCGCATCACATGGTCTTCTTTAACGCAGATGCTCTGAACAACTGCAGCAAGACACCAAGAACAGAGAGAGGCGGTGAAAGGATGAATTCAGCAGATAATCATGCTACAACAAATCTGGGACGTTTTTCAAAATAAAAGCTGCTTTGATGCAACCAGAGGAACTCAGTCCTTCAGTCTGTTAATCCTGACCAAACGTTGGGTCTGACTGCAGGTCTCTGCTGCTGCTTTAGGTTTTAAATCGCCTTGTTCACCCTGAGCGGTTCGGCCCGGTTCTGGATGCGGTTTGGTCCGTTTCCACCATAGAAGCAGCTCAGCGACCTGCAGCTCTACGTCCAGTGGCGCGGTGCGGTTAGGGCGGAGCTACCGGCTTCACACCACAGTCCGCTGTGACCACGGACCAAAGAGCATCACAAAACGAGACTCACCAGTACGATGTCCGGGTTTAACACCGAACATCGTACTGGGTTAAACCCAGAGTGAGAGTCCAACTGCTCTGGTTTCAATGACTAGTTTTACTCCTGTTATTCACAGCTGGTCTCCTGTCACTGCAGGGCTTTACTGATGAAGAACCAGAGAAAAGGAGCGAAACCTTTTGGGTCCCTGAAGGAGACGATGGCCGCCTGCTCCTCTGGGATCATCACCACGTCCTCAGGAAGCTCCCAGTTCTTCTCAAACCACAACTCAATCATGTCTGGAACCAGTCAGGGACAATCCGACACAAAACATGTAAAAATATCAATAATCATTTCAGTAACAAAACCTTATTAATTCCATTGATAAAAATGAGACCTGAGTGTCTCTCATTGTTCCAAAAACTTAAGAGTTAAACCAAAAAAGCATAAATGTTAAAATTGTAAGAGTATTTATTAAAATCAAACATATTTCTGAAATGTTTGTTTACCTTTGAGGACAGTCGGAGGAAGACTCTCCATGCGGACGCTCTTTGCTGCCCCTAGTGGCCGAGCCGTCAGTCCGTGTTTCTTCATCTTGGAGTTTTTCTGACTCGCAGTTATAAACTTTTCCACGTCTGATGAACAGTTTACAGTTTAGGGAGGGAGGCAGTAAGAAAGAACATCATCAAATTCACAGTTTTATTCTTTATTATCCAGTTTAACTTTCTCCACTGAGATTCTGGCAGATGAAGATATGAAACTTTAAAATCTTTAAACTGATGTTTGTGCTTAAAACATCATTTTTATTGATCTGATGTGATTTCTAATTTTCTCACAAACTGAATTTTGGATTTTTTTTGCCTGACATTAAAAATGTAAAACATAAAACCTTGAAATATTTTATTCTGTCTGAAGAATCTATAAAATGACGTTTCACTTCCTGATTGGACATTTATGCAGATTTGTTTAGATGAACTATAATTTGTTTCACAGAGGGGACCGGTCCGTCTCTGTCAGCCGGTTCTGGTTCTGGTTCCGGTTCTGGTTCCGGTTCCTACCTGTGGGGGCGCTGAAGTTCACCACGGCCAGGTTGGATTCCCAGATCATCTCCAGACTGAAGTCGTTCTCATCCAGACCAGAGACGGTTTCCACCAGCATCTGCAGATAATCTTTGTTCAGGTTCTCCGAGACGTTCTCCAGAACCACGGCAACGACCGGATCCGACCCAGAACCTGGCAGAGGTTTTACAGAAACATTTTTAGCTTCCCTTCGTTTCACGAGGAAGCGATGAAATGTAAGATGATCAGAGGGGAATTCTGCAGGAATTTAAGGTCAGAATAACCAGAAACTGTAACAGTTTGTCCCGTTGAAGAAAAAGCTCCTGAAGGTTTAAATCATTTTCATGTTTCTGTTCTGATCTCTGGTGTTTTTACCTCCCTGGTTTCCTGCAGGAGCTCCTTCCTCTGGTTCTGGTTCTGGTCTTTGGGTCTTGGAATCTGCAGCTGGATCTGAATCAAATATCATTTGTATAATTATTTGGTGCATTCTGCTGCAAAACGATATTTTCTCTTCTTAACACAAAGTATTTAGTTCTGTTAGAGCTGCGGGTCCATTTCCTGTCGGCTTCATGAACTGACAGCATTTCTGAGTAAAATTGAAGATTCAGTCCAGACAGTTTTCAGACGGAGACACGGTTCTGGTCCTTATGGTTCTGGTCCTTCTGGTTCTGGTCCTTCTGGTTCTGTTCCTTCTGGTTCTGGTCCTTCTGGTTCTGGTTCTTCTGGTTCTGGTCCTTATGGTTCTGGTCCTTCTGGTTCTGGTTCAGTGTCTGGTCGTTTGTTTAAATGTCGTCTGATTATTTTACAGTTTCTCTCAGTCTCACTAAGTTAAAACCGATTAAACAGAACCGGGTCAAACCCAGAGCAGAACCCGGATCTGGACCAGAACAGAGATGTTTACCTGAGCCGTCGGTGCTGCTGGTCGTCTGGATCTGTGGAGAAACCAGAGAGAATCATCTGAGACGGGAAGATCCACTGGTTCTGATGTGCATCGGGTCAGAACCGATAAACGTTAAAGTTCAGCTTTAACTGGACTCATGTCGACCAACAACTAGATGATTTATAATCCTGAGGGTCTTTAAACTAATCGATCTTCACCCAGACGGCAGGTTTTACCTGAGCAGGTCCAGAACCGAGCCGCAGCCGCACAGATTTACCGTCCACCTTGATCTCATGATCCTTCTTAGCCAGGACTTGATCTCTGACTGCAAACACATGAAGCATCGAGTCATCCTGACCGTTTATCCAGTTACACTCTGAATGCAGAGCAGCCCAGTTTAACCAGCAGGACTCCCAGTAACAGCCTGGTTCTGGAGTAACAGCTTCCAGAACCAGGCTGTTACTGGTTCTGGAAGCAGAACCAGTAACAGCCTGGTTCTGTCTCCATGTCCCTGCTGGGCCAGATCACCTCAGCTCTGATCCTGACCTTTAACCCCGGCCTCAGGTCATGAGGTCAGTCTGACCTTTAACCCCGGCCTCAGGTCATGAGGTCAGACTCGGACCTGATCAGCTGACTGGTGACTCATGTGCCTCCAGGATGAAGGAGCAGCCCAGGTGCATGCTGGGAGCTCAGCTGCGTGTCAGGTTGTTTATTAACCAGCAGGATGTTTATGATCATAATTAATCACTTTAAACATTTAGACGCCATTTTTGAAGGAAAGTTTAGGACTGAGAAAGTAAAACAGCTCCTGGTTTTCCTTCAGGACTTTCTTTAAGTCAGTGAACTTTTCCTCCCTGGCTAAACTGGACCTTTACGTCCCGGTTCGGAGCAGAACCACAGCCTCGCAGGAACTCACCCTCCTCCGCTCGGAAGAAGACGGCGGCTCTGGCGGCCTCCTCCTCCACCTCCACCCGGCAGTCTCCTCCGCTGGACTTCTTCTTGCTCTGGAAGTAAAGCTGCAGTTTGTTCCGGACGGTTTTACTCTGGGCCGGGCTCCAGTCGCCCTCCACGGTCACGGCGGGACACTCGGACTCCTCCATGGTTCGGGTCCAGACTCGAACTGACGGAACCGCCGCAGCAGCAGCAGGAGGAGGAGGTTCGGCTTCGGGTTTCTTTCACTTTCGTTTCGTCATAAACGGTGAAAACAAAACCAGAACCAGCGGCTGGAAATCAACTCAAACATAAAGTTTAATATGGAAAATATTATTTTTTACAGGCGTTAAATAAAATCTGAGAAAAATCTGAGAATCAACAGAAAATTCAGAATAAAACTAAAGAAATTATTCTTCATATCTAAACATAAAGTTTTAGAATCATTTTTAGTTAAAGCAAGTTTTATTTGTTAGTTTTTGCTTTTCCTTAAACAGTTTATTCTGAGCTATTTGGGCTCAGGTCGCATTTTAAACATCTCATTAAAACCACTGCAGGCGAGCAGCGCCCTCTGGCGGACACTCTCTGAACGGTTTGTTGTTTTCCTCTGTTCTACCTGAACAGGTAGAACCCGCGGCTTCATGTTAAACCAGGGGTGTCAAACTCAGTTTCACCGAGGGCCACTTCAGCATATTGGCCCCCCTCAACGGGCCACATTGACGGTACAGATCAGGAGTGCATCCCTGCTAAAACACCCCAGACAAAAGGTTGACTTCCCTCAACACAAAATCTTACCAAGTATTTTTAAAGTTTCCAGTTCAAATATCTCACTAAGACAAAACTAACTTAAGAGAAACTTTCCACTAAGATATCAGAGATTGTTTTAAATCAATAATCCATTAATATTGATGAAAATGTTCGAGTTCCACCGGCAGATTATTTCACATAGCAGGGGAAAATGTCTTGAACTAGAATTTGGTTGCTAGGTAACGGCCAGGTCTTGGCAGGGGTTGCTCAAACAAAAACAAAGACGACAGGAAGTAGCTGCAGGATATTTTTTAGTGACTTGTCATGTGAATAAACTTCTTCACCTTTGATTTTATTTGCATTTCTCATTCAGTGGAAGCATTGCTATTGTGAAATTGTGTTTTGTCAGCATTAGTAAAATTTTGAGCACATTTGTAAAGGAAGTGCAGCTACTGAGGTCAGAAAATGACAGGAATAATCCAAATGAAAGAAACTAAGAGCCAGAGCTAAAGAATAAACTACGAACCCAGAAACGGACCAACATGACAAAAGAAACTGACAGATTATGAGAAGACTTAAACTAGAATAAACACAACAGAAACTATTCAGGATGAGGAACTGCAGAATAACTTATAAAAACAAACTCATCAGAAAGAACTAATAATGCAAAACCTCTGAACCATAAATAACCCAATAAAACACAAACACCAAAGAGTCGTGACACAAAAGAAGAAACACGATAAATTGCTCATAAATTTTGGGTTTGATACGTTTCTTTGATCTTTGCCTGATATTTTTTCAACATTAACATTGACATTATATGTTGTGTTATAGTTATAACATTAACTATGTGACATATATATAAAATAAAGGAAAAGATCATCTTCAGACTGAACTTGGTTTTCAGATCTTTATTCTATCGGTGAAATTTCCTGCACAGTTGACCTTTCTGTTTTAATCCAGCTCAGTTTAAATGCCATCTCCAAAAACAAAGAATATGTTTACATAAAACCAAGCAGTGAATTATAATCACAGTATTGTTTATGCACTAAAAATATTCAGGACTGAAGGATCATTTTCATGTCTTAACAGTAAAATATGAGTCTCTGCATCTTCTAGTTGTTTTGCCGTTTTAACAACCTGATCCAAATAAAACCAGTTATTTTATTAAAGGATTGACTATAAACACCACAACAATACAGAAAGGACAGAACACATCATGAGACATAATAAAGGAAAGGATGAATTCATCTAAACCAACTTAATTATCATTAACTTTAGTAGTTTTATTATTATTTATTTGTCCTGTGGATATAAACCACTAATGATATTCAGGTTCCTTTATGGCAAGAAAAGGGAGCTTTAGTCCAACAGCAACATTCATTCAAGTGGACAATCCTAATTAAATTAGATACAAAAGCATTTAGTTTTCCTTTGGGATCAATAAAGTATTTTTGAATTGAATTATGGGAAATCAAAGGAAGGAAAATAATGTATAAACATAAATAACTGATTTTAAGAAAATGATGTTAAAATAAATATTAAAGACATGAAAGGAATGGATGTTTCAAGGCAGCATATTTGTTTTGTTTACAATATCTGAACTTTTGTTTTTAGTATTTTACATTTAATGTATCTGTTAAAAATAATACAAACATTATGTCTCATTAAAATACACATAAAACCTCACAAATATTTATGATGTCATATGCTAACATGTTTTATTTATGAACTCCTCTTTCATCTTTACTAAAGGTAACTTAGTAACATTTTAATAAAGTGAACTTTTGACTGAGTAACATTTTAGATCGGTGACTTTACTTGTATTTCAGTAAAATTGGATCAGAGTCACAGTACTTTTACTTAAGTACATTATGTTTGTACTCTTTCCCATAATGTTTCATGTTAAAGTATGAAAAATGAGTTTTATCCTGTGACGTTGCTGCTGTGACTTGGGCCCCCAGGGGCCTTTTTACGGCGTCACGCTGCTTGAAACTGTGTCAAGTCTGAAAAACAGCAATAAACACTCCTGCAGCTTTTAAAAGACTTTGCTGCATTTAGCACAGAAGGGCTTTGCTCTAAATTATACAGAGGGTTTCAGACGTAATGCGGCTGCAGTTCGTCTTCACTTCATCTAATGCATCTCTGCTGGATATTAATAGGTCCCAGTTGGTTATCTAAGTGCTGTTTAGCCTCTAATGTTCAGATAAAACTGACATCATCTTTTTAACAGCTTTTTTGATGAAAGGGATGAATGTTTCACACACTGTCGAACCCAGAGTTTTACATATTGGGTTAAAAGGAACGTCAACATGAGAGTGAACCGTTCATAAACGATTTTGCTACCCAGTCAGCTGAGGTGTTTAAATTTATCTGTTTCTGAAAGAATCTGAGGCCTTGTACACATGGATATCTCTGTGACATTGTTTAATAAAATAATAAAAGCTTCGGCAAACTTTTCATCCACATGAACCCGCACAAATCCACACCTGAGGTTTGTTTTAAACATGCCAAACCAACAGGGGGCAGCAGAGCGCAAAAGTAAAACCTCTGTAAGCCAATCAGATTGTTTCAAAACAACCACGACTTCCTGTTATGACCTAAACGTGGCGCCAGGAGGTTCATTTGTGTGGACAGATAGTTGAACTACTTTTAAATAACCTATATGAATATAAGGTTAATAAAACAAATGACGTTGTCATAGCAACTGACTGTATCAGGATTCAACACCAACAAAACGCACACATTTTCCAAACAGAGCAGAACATTCAGTCTGTTACAGCATTACGCTCTCGGGCTTGATGTTTATTTAGTGGTTATTAAGAAGTGATTGTTTAAATTAGCTTATGGTCAGAGTAACTGCTGATCCATCACGCTGCATTCAGATCAAACGCATTTCGAGCGTGAAGAAACAGGACATCGTTTCAAGTTGGACTCGTTTGCACTTTGAAGTCTGACACTTGACATTTTGCTCTAGAGACGTCAAAATCTCTCTCGCTGCGCCTTTGGGCAAGCCTTTGTTTTTTCTTGCCAGTCTCTTTGTACAAAGGCGGATAAAATTGAGAGAGTGGCACCAAAACATTACGTAGCGAAAGCTGCTGCAATCATAACAGAGGCTCAGATGTCTTTGCTGAATATTTTGTGTTCAGTTTTTATTGAACAAAGACAGATGATAACAGCTCAATGCGTGTTGGGAGGAGTCTCTTGCCTTTTTTCCGCTCCCAGTTACTTTGAACAATGGGGGATGAAATATTGAGAGAGTATCTTGGCTCGACTCGATTCTGAATGTAAACTCAACGCACATGGGGATCAAATCGCATTCGGTGTAGGTCACTTTTTTATTTACTTTTTATTGAACTGAAACAGGCCGAATCCCACAGCACATCTAAATATTAAGGTTGTCAAAGTCAAGCTAGCATAAATAAACTACTTCAGTTGCGTTTTTTCATTTAAACTTTTTTCTGACGATGCCATCTAGTTGTTGTAGTGTTGACAGTTAGTAGCAAAGCACTGCGTCTCTTTTTCCTTTACTCGTCACACGTAAATTTAAGATTTACCGCGTTAAGCTGACAACCTGGCAGCTAAAACCAATGCTAGTCAATGCTGAGCAGCTTTTTGCCCTCCAGCAGGAAGCTGGGGGTCGTTGCACATGTGATGTCATATTGCAATGAGTCTACAGCTTGAAATACTTTTAAATAACATATTAAAATATAAAGTTATTAAAACAGAAGGCGATTGGGAATCATGTTAAAGCAAGTCTGTGGATATTTTGTCAAATTTCTTTGTGCAGACTGCAACCATAAATCTCCATTTCTTCATGTTCACATGCAAACACAAATACAGAGTTTTCTCACACCTCCACTGTGGTCAGATCTGTTATAAATAATACTTTTTTATATTTAATGGAGTTTTCATGTGGATGAACATAAAATGTATTAGTTTTTCCAGAAATCCTCCTACATGTGGACCAGGCCTGAGTCGTTTAATATTAAATGTTGACTGATTTCTTTCTGTTTTTGCATTTTTGTTGGACTTCCAGGCGCCACGTTTTTATACTAGACAAAGAAAACTTGGTTTTCAAATGATGATTTCACTTCTTAAGGGAAAAAGCTACTGAAAGCAGCCTGACCCTGTGTGAAAAGGTCATGACCTCCTTCATTTGATAACTGGACGGCTCACATGTTGATGTGGAGCATTGCTGAGGTTTCTTTCTTCAGAGACTCAGTTTAACAGAAATACCATCTGTGGTTGAGTTACATCACAGCTGATCTCATTTAATGCTTTTTAATTACATCCATGTGGATCAAAACAGCAAAACCAAACTAGAATCTGTGTTCACAGCAAACATTCAGAATGAAACATACTGATGAGTCCCTGGTATAAAATATTAGCATCTGCCCATCACTCCAAAGGTTTACATTAACTGACTCACACCTACTAATGAACAGTAAACGGACCAAATATGACCCAAATCCTCCGCAGCTTAACTCGTCGTTTGGCTGCAGAGAAATGAAAATGACAGAAGATGATTAAATAATCTGAAAAGAGGTTTATTTACACATTTAGCGAGCAACTGTAGAGTGCTACTTCCTGGATTTTTACACTGCCGGGATCAAATATTGTTAAATTTAAGAGTAAAGCATGTAAATCAGTGGGATCAGGTCTTTGAAACACAAACGCTGTTTTTACTGGGTAGAAGATGCTTTACTCAGTCATATGTGTGCATAACAGACTTTTCATTTATTTACAGACAGTTTAACACATGTTTATCTGAATGTAAACAGTGACCTCAGTATTCTGATTAAATGGGTTTAAAAAACACAATAAATCTTTAATAATATTTAATCTGCTCATCTTGTCTGGAACACAGGCGTTCCACAGGGAAGTGTTGTTACTCCACTGCTGCTTTCAGTCTACAAATAATAAAATAGAACAAAGACTTTATGAAGGCTGGTTTGCATCATTTATTTGTAGCTCTTTGTTAGTATATTAGCTCTTACTTTCTCATCGTTCAGTATTCTTTGATTCGCATTTTTGCAGATGTTTTATTCAAATGTAACTCCAAGTTATTTGCAGATAATTTGCATATTCTTGGATTTTTTTTTGCATACCTGAAATATTAGTAAGAAAATGCAGCTTTGGAAGTGGAAATACGTAGAGGTGACGCTAGCTAACATGCTATTAAGAGGCTCAAGACCATCTTTTTAACTCCATTTCCTTAATTGGATCATTTTTTGTGCATTTTCCATACAGTTCCGTGTTTTTCCACGTGGCGGGGGGGTAATGGTTTGTTTTTAATGTACGGCACTGCTTCTAGTACAGGGGTGTCAAACTCAATTTCACCGAGGGCCACTTCAGCATATTGGCCCCCCTCAACAGGCCACATTGACGGTACAGATCAGGAGGGCATCCCTGCTAAAAGGTTGACTTCCCTCATTCAGGTCTGTAGAGGCTTATAATGAGTCAATGGTCCAGGTGAGTTAGAGAAGGAACCATCTAAAGCTGCAGATGGTCTGGAAAACTAGACTTGGGCAGCCCCAGCATAAATGTATAAAAATACAATGTTAAAAATAAATTAAACACCTCATATTGTTAAATAACTGATTTTATGTATTAAAGTTTTAAATATTACATTTGAGTTTCCATGGATGTAAAATTACTTAAAAATTACAATATTTAAATCAGTGTCACATGGGCAGACATTATAGACTTTATGCAAAGATTTAGTTTCAGAGGCAAATGAAATCAATAAATTAAAAAATCCTTTCTGAATATCATCTCATGGTCTCTGAACTAAATGTGTCTTTCTGACCGGAGCTGACAGCGTGTCTTCAACGCCATTTCAGCGCCATTTCAACCTATGTTGGCTGGTAACAATCTGAATGCATTATGGGAGATGTAGTTTGTAGTCAATTCGTGCTCAAAACCTATTTTAAGTCAATCATCGGCCTATAAAATGCTGGGGGGCCACATGTGGCCCGCGGGCCTTGAGTTTGACACATGCATTACGCCACAGAACTGCCAATTGGTAACTGAAGTAAAGTAGCTTCGATTTCAAAGAAGCCGACATTGAAGTCGATTGGCAAATGAACCATCACAAAAGAGGAAGGCTCTTATTGTCTCACTGCACCCCAAGAGATGCAGAACCTACAAAAACCGTTTCTGTCTGGTTTTGAACCAGAGACCTTTTGCGTGTGAAGCAAACATGATAACCACTACACTACAGGAACTGAACTTCTCTGCATTGTTTCAGTTTGAGGTTCCAAAGTTGATGATGTGAGATGCAACGCATGAAAATTTCAACTGAGGCTTGGACTCAGATGCCTGGATTCAGAGTACAGACCATGACACCACAGACCCTTGTTGGCCTTTAGTAAACAACTGTGATGAATAGAACATGCAAAATCTGTTTCTGTCTGTGTTACGACCCGGCTCGGCCAGGGGAAAGGGAAGTAACATTAAAGAAACCTAGGTGGTAAGGTTTTAACAATTTAGAGGTTTATTGTTTGGGTTCAACAAAATAAAGAGGGTAAAAATTAACAATAGTCAAAATGTAGGGACTTACAACAAAAAGGTACTAAACAAAACAAATTCCACAAAACAATCAGTTGTAAATCAAAGAACTTAACCAAACAAAAATAGACTTTCAGAACAGGGTACGCAAAACAAACTACAAATCTCTAACAGAGATTCAAAGATCCCTCACAGGGACAAAGTGAGTGACACAAGCTAACAAAGGTTGTCAGAGCTAGCAAAACAAGTTTACAGCAGTCAAACACCTAACAAAGTGGCAAGCTGTCTAAACAAAAAACAGCCGCACCTTCTCCCAGGATGTCCTTGGTTCTTAAAGGGGAGGCCTCAACAGTGATTGGTGGAGCCGGCAATTGATGACCCAATCACGGTAGGCCTCAGGATGTGGCTCCAGGTGGAGTCAATCTGATTAGCCACTGAAGAACAACGAACAAACACAGAAAAGGCCACTGGCTGTAACAGTCTGGTTTCGAACCAGAGACCTTTTGCGTGTGAAGCAAATGTGATAACCACTACACTACAGAACCTCAGGCTCTTTGCAGTGTTCCTGGTAGATGATCCACATTTTGTTAGTGACTAATGTCAACGATGGGCATGGAACAATGTCAAATACTTACAGATCCTCTCAGTAACTTGGTGAACAAACTGTCAGACTTATACTTGTGCCTAATTTCACATTACAGTCCATAAACTAAGCCTGGGATCAAAAAATGTATTGAAGATGTCATTAGCAGAGACAAATGGTTCTACAGAGACTTGGCTAAATGGCTATAAAATAAAATCAATACTTACAAATAAAAAATGGTTCAAAAATAAAATTAACACATTAAAATAAAAAAATATCTCTGAAATACAATCAACACTTGAAAATTAAAAATGGTTCAAAAATAATATCAACACTTCAAAATACAAAATCTCTGGAAAATAAAATATTATGTATGTTGTTTTGAAAAACATTAGAATATAAGCACTTTTATCAAATCTTCATTGTGGTGAAATCATGTAAGTTCTTCTTAAATCCATGGAAACTCAACAGTTTGTAAGGTAGGTGAGTTAGCTCAGCAGGTTAGAGCACCGTGCTGGTAATTCTGAGGTCATCGGTTCAAACCCCATATGGGGCAATTCATGTGTAAGGTATTTCAGACAATCAACACTTCAAAATAAATAAGGGTTCAAAAATGAAATCAACACTTCAAAATACATAAGGGTTCAAAAATAAAATCAACACTTTACAATAAATAAGGGTTCAAAAATAAAATCAACACTTCAAAATACATAAGGGTTCAAAAATAAAATCAACACTTCAAAATTAAAAATGGTTCATTTATGTTTTCACATCCACCTGAATAATATGTAGTTGTGCCCCTGGTTGTGTTAATCCATTTGAGGAGCCGGTAGTTTATCTTGAGGAAATAAATGACGACGCAGAAGTTAATTAGACTGTAACATGCGCAGTCCGCTGCTCAACCACTGCGGACGCGGCTCCGCTACTGCGAAGAATTAAAACCGCTGGAAGTAACTCATCCAGCGGATTTAATAAATAGAGCCTCCTGGGTTCACATTACCCAGTAACATCATCTGTCCGTTTCAGAGAAGCGAAACCACGCAAATAAATAAATAAATAATAATCCTGGTAAAAGCTCACACCGGACAGGCTAAAACACTCACAGAGTTTTACATCTGTTTGGATCAGACAGATCCAACTGACTGATGAATTAGCGCAGATTTTTCTGCAGATGGGAACCAGGAGGAAGTTGTTCAGACCCCAGCGGGTGAAGTGATGCTAATTTAAGTGAAGTCGCTTAATTTAATTTATTAAAAGTTATTGGGGCCTCAGTCAGTGGTTTTTGTCACTACGGGGAAAAATGTAGATGCATTTATCAGCTTAATCTGTGATGGGATCTGGATTCACGGTGAATATTAACTAAACCGCATAAAATGCGGCTAAATAGCCGATGTTAATATGATTGTAATTTCACGGATAAAAATAGTACATGACCGATTTTTTTTTTTATGTTGTCAGTCAAGATAAGGATAACAAAAAAAGTCTAGCGCCACCTGCCGCCCTGACACCAACTCACACATCTTCATTCACAGTCTTACTTGTAAATCGATGTTTCTTTTCTTGGACGTTTTGATGTTAGCTTGTCGATGTCTCAGTTTTATTCGCTGGGAAAATCAATCAGCAGCTTGAGGTGACTCTGCTGCTCTCTAGTGGCAAGAAGCCGCAATGTTGGCTGGTAACAATCGGAATGCATTGTGGGAGATGTAGTTTGTAATCAATTCGTGCTCAAAATCTATTTTAAGTCAATCATGGGCCTATAAAATGCTGGGGCGGGCCACATAAAATGACATGGCGGGCCACATGTGGCCCGCGGGCCTTGAGTTTGACACATGTGATTTAACTGAACCAGCAGTGGAAAACTAAAACTTGTGAATCGTTTATTTTTTTTACTTGTTGAAATTGAATCACTGCAATATTTCAGTGGAACAAATCGTCATTTTTGACAGAACTGTAAGCCATTTTGATTCAAAATGTTATATTTGATTTTCTTCCCTTTTCTCAGATCCAGGTCTGTCACAGTAAAACGTTTAGCTGGACAATGAATCGTCCCTGAAGTTACTGCGATAAATTATAATATTGTTGTTTTGAGACCATTTTCCAAAAATAGTAATATCATAAAAATGCAATAACACATTCTGATAAATAAACTTTAAAATATAATATAAATTAAATGCATTTTAAATATCCAAAATAAATGAAGAAAACAGCAGAAACACATAAAATGAACTCTGAAGTCTCTGTAATCACATGTCCTTCAAAAAAATATGTAAATATCTAAAATATAATAATAATCTCATCCACCCCCAGGGCCCTGCCACCGAGGAGCTTTTTGACCACCTCAGTGACCTCGTCCCCAGAGATTGGAGAGCCCAACCCAGAGTCCCCAGGCTCAGCTTCCTCAACAGAAGGCATGTTGGTGGGATTGAGGAGGTCTTCGAAGTATTCCGCCCACCGGCCGAGTCGAGGTCAGCAGCACACCATCCCCACTATAAACAGTGTTGGTGCTGCACTGCTTCTCCCTCCTGAGACGCCGGATGGTGGACCAGAATCACCTCGAAGCCGTGCGGAAGTCTTTCTCCATGGCCTCTCCAAACTCCTCCCATGCCCGAGTTTTTGCCTCAGCGACCACCCAAGCCGCATGCCGCTTCGCCTGCCGGTACCCATCGGCTGCTTCTGGAGTCCCACAGACCAAAAAGGCCTGATAGGACTCCTTCTTCAGCTTGACAGCATCCCTCACCGAAGGTGTCCACCAACGGGTTCGAGGGTTGCCGCTGCGACAGGCACCAACAACCTTGCGGCCGCAGCTCCGATAAGCCGCCTCGGCAATGGAGGCACGGAACTTGGTCCATTCAGACTCAATGTCCCCCGGGACGTGTTCGAAGTTCTGCCGGAGATGGGAGTTAAAGCTCCGTCTCACAGGGGACTCCACCAGACGTTCCCAGCAGACACTCACTACACGTTTGGGCCTGCCAGGTGTGACCGGCTTCCTCCCCCACCACCGGAGCCAACTCACCACCAGGTAGTGGTCAGTGGACAGCTCCACACCTCTCTTCACCCGAGTGTCCAAGACATATGGCCACAGATCCGATGAAACGATAACAAAATCGATCATCAAACTGCGGCCTAGGGTGTCCTGGTGCCAAGTGCACATATGGACACCCTTATGCTTGAACATGGTGTTCGTGATGGACAATCTGTGATGAGCACAGAAGTCCAATAACAGAACACCACTTGAGTTCAGATCGGGGGGGCCGTTCCTCCCAACCACGCCCCTCCAGGTCTCACTGTCATTGCCCACATGAGCATTGAAGTCCCCCAGCAGAACAAGGGAGTCCCTAGGAGGGGCACTCTCCAGTACCCCCTCTAAGGACTCCAAGAAGGGTGGGTAATCTGAACTGCAGTTTGGCCCGTAAGCACAGACAACAGTCAGAACCCGTCCCCCCCCCACCCGTAGGCGGAGGGAGGCTACCCTCTCGTTCACCAGGGTAAACCCCAACGTACAGGCGCCAAGATGGGGGGCAACAAGTATGCCCACTCCTGCCCGGCGCCTCTCACCGTGGGCAACTCCAGAGTGGAAGTACGTCCAGCCCCTCTCAAGGAGACTGGTTCCAGAACCAGAGCTATGCGTTGAGGTGAGACCGACTGTTTCTAGCCGGAACCTCTCCGCCTCACACACTGGCGCCGGTTCCTTCCCCACCAGAGAGGTGACATTCCACGTCCCAAGAGCCAGATTCTGCAGCCGCGGATCAGACCACCAGGGTCCCCTCCCTCGGCTGCCGCCTGTAGCAGCTGCAATTTATGTTTTCGCATCCACCTGAATAATGTGTAGTTGCGCCACTGCCTATCAGTGAAAGTAAACTCTGTTTAAGCTGGGCGCGAGAAACACTAGCCTTGTACGACCTATGCCTCCAGATGTCCCATCCTATTTCACCCTGTGAATTAGCCAGATAGAGCAGCCCAGAATCAGCTAGTTTCACAGAGCACACCTGTTAACGGTCGCTCTTTCTCTTCATTACAACTTGCACTTGTTACTGAACCAGGTAGGTTTTAGTTTTGGCTAAAAGCAACCTATAAAACATTTTCCACTTTCTCCTCCCAGAATCAAACTTCATAGCTGCTTTATGACCATCAAAGAACTTTAAGGTGACTCATTAACTGAATGTCCACAACATCTTTTAGATTTTCTTAATGCTAATTATTTTATTAGTAAGGCAGTTTTGCAAGGGTCAGTACAGCTTTAATCAGTAACAGAAATAATCAAATAAGTAAAATCAATAATCTAGCCTATCTTTCCCTAATGCTGACACTGTGAACTAAAAAAGGAAACTTTGAGAGAGACGGACGGTGTTTGGCATTTTGAACCCCAGAACTGGCCTGATGATGAAAAAGGTGTTGCAGCAGCAGGAGGCTCCCAGTACAGGAAGAGTACTGAGTCAGAGCGGCAGATCTCGGGCCTCAGGGTGACTTCCTCATGCTCGTAGCGGTCCTCTCCTTCTTGTCTTGCAGCTCTGGAGCTCCTTTCTCCTCGTCTCATGACCTTTCTGGTCCATTGAGATGTAGACGAGCTGATCTCACAGAAGGAACACACCAGTTCTTCATCTTTGTCTTTGTTCTTTATCTTTGTCTTTATCTTCATCTTCATATTTGGGGTCCAAACCCAGCTGGTGAGAGAAGTGCAATTTGAAGCTACATGTTGCGGGGCTAACGGGTTGGTCCCCATATGCAGAACAGTCTTCGGCTCTGTGGCTCCGGCTCTTCTTCAGCTGCAGAGTTCTTTGTCCATCTCGATCTTGGCTCGAAGCTGCCAAGGATCCAACCAAAGGTTCCTCTTTTGCACCCACCTTATAAAGGGTTTATCCACCCTTTTAGTGCATTTGCATTGGCTAGCTTTGTTGCTGTGCCTGTTTCATTGGCTGACTGCTTGAACAGATGATCTCATATCCATCACCGTCTTGGAGACATTATGACCTGATGTCTGTTCTAATGACCCCGAGTTGCTCAACAGTCCTCTTGTGTCTAACCTTTTCTTAGGAAAGTTTAGCAATAAGGCCTTGGTCATCTCCGCTCTCCTATGAGTCCCTCTTTCTCCCTGACCTTTCACCTACCATCTACCTCCAACACAACATCAGTGACCTTTAGTTACAGTTACACACTTTACACCATTTCAAGTTCAATGTCAAAATCACATTAACATTTTAGTTTCTCTGATTTAACATTTATAATTTTATAATAACCATTACTTATTAGTTACTCTTATTATAATCATGATGTGAGTTATTACAGACATTTCTGAAAAGAAACCAAGAATAATTCATTATTCTAATTATTTGATACCAAAGTTACAGTTACTTCTTTCACCTTTAAGTACTTCCATAAGTTTAAGAGTAAGTGTAAATATTCTTATAATCAAACCAACATCAACCACTGGTTAAACCAATATTAATTATTGGTTCAATTATAAGTTATTATTAATTTAAGTTTCACTCTGGGTTTTATCCAGTTACTCAAAATGTTTAGGTTTTATTCTTTAAACCTTTAAAGCTTTGAAATAAAGAGTAGTCTGAATTATTTTATACATCAACAGGCTGGGAACTTTCTTCCTCTTTCTTCCGGAAACCTGCTCTTCCTGTTCCATGACTCTCTTTCTGCCTGACTATGATTTTTTATGATTTTTTTATTATTAAATAGAAAAAAAGTAGAATTAAAGCAAAGTTTGCAAGACACAATAACAACCAGATAAATTTTATTACAGTCTGACTACTGTTGGGTCTTTATGTCACCTGTGTAATTATTTTTAAATGTAACTTTATTTATTGTTACTATTAAACTTAAATCTCCAGCATGGGGAGGTGGGACGATCTCAACTTTTCTCGACATTATTTTGATTTGAAAAATACCTGTTTTCAATAGTAGCAATAATATTCCAATGGTTTTGATCTACAGTAGAAAAGCTGTAATCCGCCAAAAATTTATTTTGTCGGATTACAAGAATATTTGCAAAAGAGCTAAATCTTTAAGTGAATGTGATAAGGTATTCTGGATATGCCTGAATGTCGTTGAAAACAATAAACATGGATGGATTATTAGGTCTGTCAGTGACGCTGTCATACAGGTCGGCAGCAATGCGAGATTTGACAGGGGCTGAGATTATGCCAGATCTTCCCTGGGTATAGTCTCCAACCAGAACCCGGGCCTGGTACATGCGCTTGTGACCTTTATTGTCTGGTTGAGCATAACCCCGGGCTGAATATGCAGGGTCCACAGCAAAGTAAGAGCCATTACCGTATGCAGCACCTGTAGGAAATAAAACAGAAGGAGTTTTATTTCCTACAGGTCTGAGACTATACCCAGATCTTCCCTGGGTATAGTCTCCAACCAGAACCCGGGCCTGGTACATGCTCTTGTGACCTTTATTGTCTGGTTGAGCATAACCCCGGGCTGAATATGCAGGGTCCACAGCAAAGTAAGAGCCATTACCGTATGCAGCACCTGTAGGAAATAAAACAGAAGGAGTCATGGATGGTAAAGTAAATACAAGTGTTAAGATCTTTAGAGGTTAAAATATATGAATTGATCTCTGAAAGGCAACAAATAAAAAATAACACTTGAGTACACTGATGATTAGAGAAGTTAAGGCTAAACTAGCTTAGGTAGCACGAATACAGCAAACCATACTAACAGAGACAAGACAGAGTTAGACAATGGTGTAAAGAAAAGGGTTCCTAATACAGAACCTTGAGGTACAATTTAAAGAAAGGATACAATGTTGACACATTTGTTTTGGAGGACAGCGCTCCACAGGACCAATCAGAGTCTAAAATTATTCAACATTTCTGTTTTCACATTTTCATCATGGACTGTCGAGTGTGACAATGTTTACCATGCATTCCCGCGTAGCTCCGGTTGAAGCCTTTAGAGTTGATGAGGTCGATGGATTTTGCCCCGGTGCCGTGATACAGCAGCTTTTCATTGTTGGTGTGTTTGTTCTTTAACTCCATCTGCTTCTTCAGGAGCTGGTAGCTCTGCCACAGCGTCGTATTTTGGATCCGCTCGATCTGCCGACAGTTTAAACCACATGTTCATGATTCTGATCAAATCCTAGATTAGTTGGTATTAATCTTATGAGTGTGTTTTATTGTATTAGGTGCGTTTTGTGTTCATGTGATGAAAGCAAATGTATATTTCTGATCGTTTCTATTTTTAATTAGTTCATCTCAATATTGTCACTTTATAGAGAGATAAACAAGCATGTTTTTATCTTTACTTTTTATCCATTTATTAATTTCTTTTTATTTCTCTTTCTCACTGTTTACGTTTTTAATGATGTAAAGCCCCCTGGAAAACGTCCCAGTTAAACGAGCGGGTTTTAATGGTTTTATCTTTTTTAATCTTTTTTTTTTTCAAAATCTCTTTCTCTTTCTCACTATTTATTCAATGTCACATACTGTTTTTATTTTAATTATGTAAAGCACTTTGAAATGCCTTGCTGCTGGAATGTGCTATACAAATAAAATTTGTTTGATTGATTAGAATAGTAAGAACAACCAAAAAGTCAACACAAATAAAGTTTAAATTGGGAACAAATTATGTTTTGGATGTCTGGAATAGACAGTAATTCTTCCCCTGTTTTTGATGTCTCCGTGCTGAACAATTTTATTTATTTTTAATTCTCACAGGGAGAGTTGATAAAGAAAAAGAGACCTAAACAAAAGAAGGGTATTTCTGGGAAATGTACATTTTGCATCTTTTCCAAATGTTTTTGAATTTGGATTGCTGGAGTCTCATTCAGAAACTGATTCTATTAATCAGAAATATATAATAGACCAGACCTGCCCAAACTTTTTGAGAGAAAGATCTACTTTTTCTCTCACCAGCCGCCTGAGATCTACCTCATGACACAAAGACATAAAAATTGCAAATTAAACTCTATTGACATATTTTATATGTGAATATCCATCAGTTATAGCAGAAATAATAAAGTGACAGAAAACCTGATCCAGTTTCTTCCTCAGTGAGATTCTGACACTGGGAGCAGGTTACTGGTTTCTCAGTCAGAAGCTGGTTTCAGACCAGCAGGTCAGTCAGTCATGGTGGATCTGAACTTTGGTTTGATGACTGAAATATGAGAAACTACAGACTGATAGGAGGAACCAGAGAGCCCAGTAAAGGCAAATCTTCTTATGTCGGGATATAATTAATTTAATTTCACATAATTATCACAGTAGAATTATTTAAACTTAATGAAATATATTTGTCCTATTTGATGTTTGTTGTGACGTATACTCACAAAAAACGAGGTAATTAGTCCAAGTTTGTCGTTTATTGAATATTCAGAAACTACAGCAGGTGTGATGAGCCACAGCAAAGGTAAAACAACCTGAACAGGTGATCAACTCTAAACCACTCCACCTTTTTACTCTCTGTCTCTTTGTAGTTTCAGCCACCCGTTGCCATGGTAACCGCCTGCGCCCGCAAGCCGAGCAGAGATTATGTTAAAAACACAACATTCAGTTGTTACGATATCAGGTTTCCAGGCTTGATATTTATTTCTCGATTATTAATAAGCCTCTCATGAACACAGCGGTGGTTGAGTAGCTCATTTGAACTCCTGCTCTGCTCGTCAGTCGGTCTTTCAGTCGCTTTTTTTTCTTTTTTTTGTTAATGGGACCGAAACGCACTGAATTGCGCAACACCTTGTTCAAACAATAATTACTGAGATTATTAATTTTAACACATCTCGTTGATTTTTTAAAATAATTATTCTTTTTTAATGAAGCTACAAACGTTTAGGATCTTAGTGAATATTTTTGATAAGCCCGTCAGAAGAGGAAGTGCTGCTCTCAGCCTCCTGGTGGCGTTCAGATTGTCACCTGCTGAGATCGACTCAGAACCTTGGGCACCCCTGTAATAGAGGATGTCACAAAATTCGTCTATACTTGCAATATCAGGTTTAAATGATTTCTTTGTTATTCCATTTACAGTAGTTGATTTTACCCAAAAAAAAGTGTTCCCAGTTAAAAGTAAAGTCTATTTGTCTCTAATTTTGTAAAAATTTGCTGCCAGAAAATAATCATTTTTGGACATTTTGCTTTGTACTTTGTGGCGCACCAACAAAATAGAATCCTTAACTGGGTAATCATTTACAGGAGGAAGTGCCAATCCATCTGGTTCTTTTGCTGATTGAATAATTTGAAATCTTATTCTTGCCAGATAAAAGCTGGTAGCTCTTGAATTGCTACAAAATAAAGCTGTATCTCCTTCAGCCCACTGGCTGCAATGTTGAACCTTGAGATGCCATGAGACCTAAACTCTGAACTTCATGACATGGAGTACATCCCAGTTTTCCATGTCTGGCATATAACCATTCATTTTATCTTTTAAACTGGTTCTATTGATCCTGTGTCCAGACAGAGGGATAATCAGTAGCCCAGCATCATGACCTGTTTGTTCTGAAGATCCTGCAGCTTCCACTTCTCTTCCTAACATGGCTCCTCCTCACCCTGACTCTCATACTGACAGGAGGAACCACAGAGCTCTGTTAGGTTAAAGCTCATCTTCTGAAGTTGGGATGTTTTTCCTCCAACAGGATCCAGAGGAATCACCTCAAACCAGATGTTGGACTGGATTTTATTTCAGTGTCATTTGTGAATGTTAGAGCCTCATTTTCAACAGTGGAGCTATAAAGGTTGAAAAAAGTTATTATTTTGGAGAAAGTCTCATCAACATCAATATTTCCACTAAATAAGAGGCAAAAAATAGTTTGATGTAGGAAAAAACTCTCAGACTCTGAGCCCGACAGCACCAAACTATTTATCCATTTGTTTGTTAAATACTTGATGAAACATATTTACCATGTTTGATGTTTGTTGTAAATGACTTATACTCACAAAGAACGAGATAATTAGTCCAAGTTTTGTCGTTTATTGAAGTTCAGAAACTACAGCGGCTGTGATGCACCAGAGCAAAGGTAAAACAACCCGAACAGGTGATCAACTCTAAATCACTCGCACCTTTTTACTCTCCGTCTCTCTGTCATTTAAACACACCCGTTGTCATGGAAACCTCCTGCGCTCCCCATGCCGACCAGATTACGTTAAAAACATTCAGTCCGATACGATATCAGGTTTTCAGGCTTGATATTTATTTTGTGATCATTAATAATCCTCTCATGAACACAGCGGTGGTTGGTTAGTTAAGTTTAAAATCCTGCTCGTTATTTTGGTAATGGAACTGAAACGCTGAAACAATAATTACTGAGATTATTATTGTTGTTGGGTCATTAATTTGAACACGTTTTATTGATTTTTTTTGTTCTTTAATAAAGTTGTGAACGTTTTAAGCCAATCAGAGGAGGACCTGCTGAGCCTCAGTTTGTCTCCTGATGCTGAGATCCACGTGTTGCTGCTCTGATCTGCTAAAGCAGGAACAGAAACAATATGAAATGGGAAAAAAGTTATTTATTAACTGATTAAGTCATGTTTTAGATTGTTCTTGAAAAACTAATCAATCTCAGCTGATCAATGAACCAATTGATTCTTTACAGCCGCTCCTCTCTTGCAGGTACTGCGAACCCCGCTAAATCTTTTAGGGGACGCGGTACCTGACCGAACCCCCCTACTGTCACCCCTGTGTATAGCCTATATCAGTAGGCTGTTAGCAATCAAGCAGTAGAGAACTGCTGGTGAGGAAGAGAACACAGACTTGCTGTCATGAAAGTCAAGGCAAAGTTATTGATCGCAGACTCCCCTAGTGAAAGAAAAAAAAATACTTCAGTATATTTCACACATACTTACATTTGTGTATGTACCTTTTAAGTATACTAAGTATATTACTTAGTATACTGGTCTCGAAATTTTATTTCAAGACTGGTCAAGACCACAACTGTGAAATTATCACAAAATTGCCAGCATATTGTTCAGTTGATTTCTATGCAAAACATACCGATTAAAATCCAAACAACAATGTGACTTACTAATTACATGTTTCTGTTACCTCTGTCACCCGTTATCCCCCTCCCCCCTTCATTCACAAGCGGCGCTCCAAGAAATGTCTTCTGCCGTCCTCTGAGCGGCAGAAGATGTCTGTCTAATCGTCAGTAATACAATAGCGCTGCATAAATCATAAGAAATCTGATGGCCACAGCTAACTCAGCAGCGTGTAATAGAAAATTTCATTTTCAGTGTTATTTCATTTTTGATGGAACTGATGATACATTTTCCTCATTTATTTACGGATTATATCTGCTTTGTTTTTGTATTTCTGCAAGATGTGTTTATCCGTTAAATAAGTTTGCAGATCATGTTTAGATGTTTCCACAGTTGTGATAGCAGAAGAGACCTGAAGACATTTTGGGTAAAATAGGTAAAATGCTTGATCTGATAATTGTCTTGAAGGGCTGATGTGTGAAATGTAGTTTGTACCCTGTTTGACCTGCACTATGACTGACAGAAGAGTTAGAAGTTTCTCCTGAAATCCTTATCAGCTCTTTCCTGCCATAAAATAATCTCCTCCAACAGGTGAGGGACAGTACTTGAGATCAGGATTGTGTTTGTGGTCCATCTGGTGATAGAGATAAGATCAGACTTTGGGTCTTTGTTTTGCTGTGACTATATAACAATGTGATGTGTGTGGTTCAGGGCTCTTCTCCTGACTGCGCTAAGGAGAGGGGTCTACGAACGCTTTTGCCTTCGAATAAAGAAACTTAAAGACAAAGATTAATCTTTCTTTTATTATTGAAACAGCTTCTCATTCTTTGATAATGAAATTTCCATAACAAGAGCTTCGCTTTCACAGATGGTGGGGACAACGTCTAACTTTTTTCATCACTTAGAAAAGTAGCTCAAAGAAGGTAAGCTCCATTGACATGATGTTAGCAAAGCTAGCTGTACTGGGACACATAAGCACAGTGTTGTGTTCAAGACCACCTAACCCGAGACCGAGACAAGACCAAGACTTTTAGGGTCCGAGACCAAGTCAAGACCAAGACCGGCTACAGCTACATGACACAATGAAATGTAAAATATGATCGAAATTGCTTCTCAAAATAATCTGAAAGATCCATATTCCCATAAAAAACACCTAGATATTAAATACTTAATACATTTTACCAATATTAAATATTCCATTTCTGTGCTAAAATGTGTGATGGTCTCGTGCCATCCCTAAAAACATAACGCCCTGGGCATTTGCCCATATTGCTCATATAAGAAACCACCACTGTCTGCACCATTAAACATAGCAATTGAGGCAATGCCCTGATGGTAAATAACGCTCAACCATGAACACTGACCAAGGAGCAACAAGCAAGAAGTAACCAAACAAGGCGCTCACTGTGACTGTTTTCACTCTCTATCCCAGTACATGAAGCCAGGTAGTCTGACACCATGGCAGACATTACAGCTGCCACTTTGAACAAAACCAATCAAAGAGCAATGTGCATGCTCTGCGTGCTCTTTTGTTCTTGTGTTTTAGTTATTTGTTAATTTAAATATCAACGTACATAATTAAATTAAATAATGATGCAGTGCACACAGAGCATTACAAGAACAAAGAACGGGTGTTCTGTCAGGTCAGATCGTCATACGCTTAACACAAACTCACGGTGTTCTGTCAGATCAGCATACGTTGTCAGATAGTCGTACGCTTAACTCAGACATGCATACGCTGTCATTACCATATGATTTTATTTAATCAGCAACATAGAATCATGACGTAGATCATTATTAACAGTTATTAACAGTTGTATGGCATCCAGCTGCAGCCAGACCTGCATTAAATACACTTTGAAACCACGACAACGCATGTATATCTATCTAGTTATCATATTATGTCATATTATAAACAATTTAATGACTTATTTTCGTCATAACTTGTTGCGTATGCTGAACTGACAACTCCACTGACTTCTTAAGGCGCATGCGTTAGCATGGTACTCACTGCATGTATGCTATTCTGACAGCGTATGGCTATCTGACAGAACACCGGCTATATCTGTCAGACACGTCATTACCATAAGATTTAATTTAATCAACAACATAGAATCATGACGTAGATCGTCATACACTTTGTTATTAACAGTTGTATGGCATCCTGACTTAGCGGTTAAGTGAGTTTTACACGGGCGTGTGTTGTAGCTGACTCCAGCTGCAGCCAGACCTGCTTTAAATACACTTTGAAACCATGACAACACATGTATATCTATATAGTCATCATTGAAAACAATTTAATGACTTATTTTCGTCATAACTTGCTGCGTATGGTGAACTGACAACTCCTCTGACGTCTTAATGTGCAGGCATGGTACTCACTGCATGTATGCTATTCGGACAGCGTATGGCTATCTGATAGAACAACGGCTCTCAGCGACACTCCAGTCCAATCTAATAAGTAAAGAGACGAGCAGATGAATCGTACTGTTCTTGAATGTCACATCACTATATTGCAGACTTTTGGACACAGCGTTGTCCCATATATGCGACAAGTCAGTCAACATCTCTGCACAATAATTCAGGCAGTGAGTGACTTTTTTTCATCACAAATTCTTGTGTGTCTATACAGCTAGCTTTGCAAACATCACGTTAACAGAGCTTACCTTCTTTGAGCTACTTTTCTAAGTGACGAAAAAAGTTAGACGTTGTCCCCACCGTCTGTGAAAGCGAAGCGCCGCTGAGTTAGCTGTGGCCATTGGATTTCTTACTATTTATGCAGCGATATTCCATTACTGACGATTAGACAAAGAATTTCTGCCGCTTAGAGAAAACCACTGCTCATGTCTCAGAGCGCCGTGCGCGAGTGGAAGGTGGGGAGGGGAGGAGGAGGGGGAGGGGAGAGTAACAGAAACATGTAGTTGCTTGGATTTTAATCGGTGCGTTTTCCATCCACTGAATCAAAGATATTAAATAAACTGGACAGTATGCTGTACATTTAGTGATATTTTCACAGTTGCGGTCTCGACTGGTCTTGAAATAAAATGCCGAGTCCTCAGAGCCCGAGACCGAGACGAGACCGAGACCATCAAAAAATGGTCTTAAGACTGGTCTCGAGACCAAGACCAACTTCGAGTACCACAACACTGCATAAGCATTTGTGATGAAAAAGTTGTCACTCATACGCTGAATTATTGTGCGGAGGTGTTGACAAATGTGTCGCAAATATGGGACAACACTGTGTCCTGTCATGTTGCTATTAAGTTTTCTAACCCACATGCAAGAACACAATCAGGAGAGGCAGGTAAATGAACAATGATAAGTTTATTGAATCCAGGGGAAAGGGAAAAAATGGGAAGAGTACTGGAGCGGTTGACCGGTTCGTCTTACTGTCAACGAGAGACAAAGAATTAGTGAGGGAAGGTGAGTGATTTCCAGGAATGAGACGGATTGGTTTTTACTTGGTTTGAAGGTGAGTAATTGTGAGCATAGCATTGGATAATGGAGCTTCGTTGGAGGGCGTACAGGTTTGTTTGTGGCGGAACGAGTGGAGTTCGACTTGGTCCAGTTGTTTCATTTCTCCAGATGGGTTTGGGCTCGGACCGACAGATCCTCTGGCGTCCCGAAGGGGAATCCATTGGAGATGGACCGACGACAGGGTGGAGGCAAACACACAAGGGGTGGCGTCCGGCTGGTAACACCAGCGGCGTGACAAATTTTTCGGCCATGCCCCTAAAATGGGTTAGGGGCCCGGTAATTGGCCCTGCCCCCCGGCCCGACGCTGACTTGTTCCGCTAGTGCTTCAGGTAATCCTTTATATACAGAACAGAAACCGCTATGCTAAAAACTAATTACGAAGTGAATTCTACCAGTCGAACTTTGCAATCATTTCGTGATCTCACTACTTTTGCAGCTGCTCCGTTCGCGCCACTCCTCCTTTCCACTTCTTTCACGGTTACTTGCGCAACTTTACTTTGTTTCTTAATTAAAACGAGTTTACTTCGAGTTGAGATGGAAACGCCGCATAATTACTTGTTCACAAATATAAATCATTCTCAACGCTCCTCTGAAAGCGACAACAAGTTAGTCCTGTGGTTCACATAGAGCTGCGCAACCAGAGCTAACGCGGTGGGTTTAAAATTTTACCTTGATGTGAAGTAGACTACTCCAAAAAAACATAATTCCTCACAAGCGGTTAATGTAAATATCTATACAGGTCAACCTGTGTCCAGATTGAGTGAAAGGGGGCGCGTGGGATCTGCGGTGAGGTTAACTTAAAAGCTCATTCTGAGGCAATGCGCAGAGGCACCAGTGCTGTGATTGGTCCGCTCCCCGGCTTTAAATGCATAAACTATAAAATTATCTTTTAGGAATAAATTTGCTCCACTTGTGAAACTCAGACCAACAGAAACGATTTCAATACTGATTAAATTATTTGAGATAAATAAAAAATAAATGTGGTCTGGCCATTGGAGGGGGACTAGTAAAACGTGGAGGGCTGCCAGGATTATAAAACATTGGGGGAAACCCTGGTTTGCCAACTGCATAGGGCATTTATTCATTGTGCATTTTTCTAAAACTTTTCAATCAAGTCCTTATTGAAACCATGGTTTATTTTGTTTTTGTTTTTAATTCACTTCCTATGTTTATCTGCCAAATCATTCTGTTCTTATTGACATATTTCTCTCATGATCTCCTGTTTTCTGAGTTTTCTTCTTATTTGATTTCATTGGTTTGTTTGAGCTGCATTTTACCTTTTCTTCTCTGCTTTCAGGGCTGCGATCTGGAGGTCCAGAAGGTCAAATGTCAATCTTTGCATGTCTGATGTTCTGAAGACGAACGTACCTCGATGATGTTCAGGGAAAGTCCATTTTTAGTAACGTCTGCCAACACGTCGTTGTATTCCTGGGACCCAGCAGTCAGGGGAACTCGCTTCAAGATGCTGCCCTTCATGTCATCCCAGTGCTGAGGCAGCGGATTGTCAGGGGCTACGAGAAGAAGAGTTTTTAATGTTTGAAAGTTTTAGAGCCTGGTAGCTCTCTGAAACCTGTCTGATCGTAGATTCACTCACTTCTCAAGTCATTTCTCATCAGCTCTATCTGCTTCCGTCCGATAGAGGAAAAGGCCTTTTTAATCACTGGATCAGCGTTAAAGGTCTCGTTTTTGATTTTGATCTTCACACTTTGACTTTTCTCAAAAGCTTCTTCAAGCTGGAGGTTGGTGTGGATGTCAAAGGACACCATTGATCCATCCTGGTGCTGGAACTTCCATTCCACCTGTTTCCTCACCATCATGGCTTTGTTCCTCAGATTCTCACTTCTCTCCACTTTCCGGATGATGTTCCTAAGCAGCATCAAAAAGATGAAAGAACACTTCAGAGTAATTTGATGACTGTGTACCTATAAGGAGCATATCGTCTGTTTGCTGACCTGATGTCTGACTCGGCTGTCAGGACGTCTCTGGTCAGACCTTCCAGGTGGATCCGGGGCTCCTGGTTCTCCTGTCCTCTGTCCAGGCGGATGCTCACCGTCAGATTCCTCTGCAGGGCCTTCAGCTCGTCCATGTCAGCCTGAGTGAACTGGTTAATGTACTGGTCCCTGATGGTTCTCTGGGCCTGCTCATTCAGAATGAGCTCACTGATCCTCTTCTTAGCCGTGCTCAGATTCTGTGGTGGAAAGAAAAACCAGAAAACCGGTGAAGATCAAGAGCAGAGGATTGGTTTTGGTCTCCTTCCGGCTGGTAGCAAGGTAACTAGTTTGTTCTCAGCACAGCACATGATGATGATGTCATGAACTGCTGCAGAGATTAAATAGCTTCCTATTAGTCACACAGAGATTCTCATACGAACCCTTTGGTTGTCGGCACACAGCTGAAACACAGCGGGGTCAAACTCCTGCTGCTCCAGATAAAAGTCAGTAGTGCTTTGCTGCTCCCCTCCAAGTCCAAAAAATGAAGAAACTGAATCTGAAATCAGGTCAAGAAATATTTTCATCATGTGAAATGACTGCGCTAAATGTGACTATTTCTGCTTAACAGCCAAGGCTTACAAACTGTGCATACATGTTTAAACATTCATTTTAATAATTCTACAGATATATCTTTTAAAACAGGGGTGTCCAACTCTAGTCTTGAATCAGATGAATTAATTTGCACCTCAGCATGCCATGAAGTTTGGCAACACCCAGGTAATGAGCCATTCATTTGATGCATCTGTGTTGGAAGCAGAGGTCGCACTAGACTTTCTTGTCCATCATTTTGACTAGTGTCAAAAAAACTGTCATATTTTATTTTTACTCATCAAATTATAAATGATATTGATATAGGCTATTCTGTTTTTAGCTTTTGTTAACCTTCTAGCGGTCTTGAGAGATGGGAACAACTGAACCTTGCAAACTTTTGACCCTGTGCGCGATCAGCTGCATGTTTATTATGACATCTACAAAGAAAGACTACGTAACTATCACACAACACTAAAACATGCAAGAGAGTATTTGTTTGCAGATGTCATATACAAAAACCTTAACAATGCTCGAACTTTATTTGCTACTGTTGACAGGCTCACAAACCCTCCTATGACGTTACCACCTGAACTTCAATCTAATGCCGCCTGCAGGTGTAACCCAGGTTAAAATAGCCTCTTCATAAAAATAATAGTAAATTAGATAAATAGGAAATAAATAAATAGGAAAATGAATAGGGAATTAATCGATCTTAAAATTGTTATTCTCTTATTCTGAAGGGTCGCATTTATGTGTAACCCACGTGACTAGCTTCAGCCAATCGGGTTACTACGTTCTCTGACGTGAGAGAAAGCAAGCAGAGAGCGTAAAGCAAGCAGAGAGCGCAGAAGCAAACGGGATTGTGCTGAAAAGAAAAGACGGATAAGAGAAATGGACCACTCGTAGCTGATTTGCTGTTTAAGACGAGTTTGTGTTTTTATTTCTTGAGAAGGAGCTTTTCGCATATTTTTTCTCTCACCCTGACTGCGTTCGGGATCATTTTTTGTGTTGTGGAACTGGACTTGGTGAGTTGAAAGTGTATTTTGTTTCTTTTGTTTTCTTTTTTTTTTTAAAGATAATGTATTTGTTAAACATTTATTTAACTTAAATGGAAAGCTGAAGCGAAGGCTGATCAGCGGAGGCGTCGGCTGTTGCTCTTGGTGCTAACAGCAAGTCAACTGAAAGTCAACAGGAGTAACAGCTGATCCGCTGAAGCTAACAGCTGCTCTTGTCAACAGAAATTCAACCGCTTATCAGCAGAGGAGCTAACTGTTGCTAACTGTCGCTCTTTGTTGGCAACAGGCTTTTTTTTTTTTTTGTTTTGTTTTGTTTTGTTTGTCGTTTACGTTCGGCTGGGATCTGGACTAAGGAGTCTCGGATCGTCACTGAACTGAACCCTCCTAAAGAGTCTCGGATCATCACTGAACTGGATCTTCCTAAGGAGAACGAGATGGCGAGCCAACCCTGGAGCTAAAGACCATCAAGTAGGAGCTACGCCTTCTGCTGGACATTGCCAACCCTGCAACTTGGTATGACCTGCCCATGTTGTCATGCGTATTAGCAGTGGGTCATTGAAACAGAATTAACTGTTGGATCATCGGAAGAAACAAGACATCAATCTGAAGCACAGTTTGATCTGTCCTTTCTGAATTGTTCTGCTGTGTTGTTGTTTTGCTGTTATTGTTTTTTTTTTAACTCCTTAAGGGAAACACCAAAGAATTAAAAATAGATTAAACAGATTAAAACAAACTGTAAATCAAAATAGATAAATAGTATTAACTAGAACTTAAATAGAACTAAATAGTATTAACTAGAACCTAAATAGAACTATAACCTAGGTAAAATAAATAGTATCCTTAATTTAGATTTATAAAATACTCTGAAAGGAACTGGAAACTATTTTTCTTTTTTTGAATTTGTGTCATTGTGTGTTAATTGTGTAACATTGTTGTTGTTTATTCTTTTATTGTTCTTTAAACTAATAATAAGCCGGCTGTTTTAACTTAATTTTCTTTGGTCTGTGGTCATTAATTCAAACTACACTTCTCACTACTCCTGTAGCCGAACCTAACTCTGGTCTTATTACAAATTTATTAACTGTAAACACATAGCGAGTGTTACACAACAAGTTCTCTAGTTTCTTTTCAGAGAAAATTCAAAAGATCAGAGGATTAATCTGCATATCCTCTCCAAAGCCAGTACCAATGCTGTGTCCAAACAAAACAAATGCAGAAAAATGACCCAATTTCAACTACTTCATTATAAAACCCTAGAAGAAATTATAAGTCAGTGAAGCTCCAGTTCCTGCTGTCTGGATGTCCTACCCACACATTTCTTTAAGAAAGTCCTGCCTGTCGTTGCTAATGATCTGCTCCATATAGTAAACACATCGTTGTCTTCAGGTGTTTTCCCCCAGGCTTTGAAAACAGCAGTTATCAAACCACTGATAAAAAAGAACAATCTGGACAAATCACTACTGCAGAATTACAGGCCGATCTCTGACCTCTGATTCATCAGCAAAGTTATTGAAAAAGCAGTTTTTAAAAAATTTAATAACTTCCTAACAATAATGAATCGCTTTGACTCCTTCCAGTCTGGTTTCCATGCTCACCACAGCACAGAGACTGGCCTAGTCAAAGTGTTCAATGACATCCACATAAATACAGACTGTGGGAGAACCACAGTGCTGGTTCTGTTGGACCTCAGTGCAGCTTTCGACACTGTTGACCATGACATTTTACTGAATCGACTTTCTCCAGCTGAACAGAAACAAACTGAAGTTATTATCTTTGAACCTAAAGAGGAATGAACTAGAATCAATGCTCAGCTTCAGTTATTACAACTAAAAACCAGCGATCAGCCCGAAACCTGGGAGTAGTGATGACCTCTGACCTGAACATTCAGAGCCACATTAAGACAGTCACAAAGTCGGCCTTATATCACCTGAAGAACATCTCCAGGATTAGAGGACTAATGTCTCAGCAGGATCTAGAGAAACTCATCCATGTGTTTATCTTTAGCCGTATTGATTACTGCAGCAGCGTCTTCACAGGTCTGACTAATAAATCAATCAAACAGCTGCAGCTGATCCAGAAGCTGCTGCTCGTGTTCTCACTAAAACCAGGAAGATGGAGACATAACACCAGTTTTAAAGTCCCTACACTGGCTCCCTGTAGCTCAGAGGATAGACTTTAAAATACTGTTGTTAGTTTATAAATCACTAAACGGTTTAGCACCACAATACCTTAAAGATCTGTTACTGCTGTACCAACCGTCTAGACCCCTCAGATCTTCTGGTTCTGGTTCTGCTCTGCATCCCCAGAACCAGAACCAAATGAGGAGAAGCAGCATTCAGTTTCTATGCACCACAGATTTGGAACAAACTTCCAGAAAACTGAAAAACAGCTGAAACACTGAGTGCCTTTAAATCTCAACTTAAAACCCACCTGGTTAGAGCTGCTTATGGCTAAATTAGGGTTAGAATGTGGGTTTTGATGTCTTTGATGTTTTTAATGTTTTTATCTTTACCATATATCTATCAAGGGTGTGAATTATAACCTGGCAAAATGACAGATGGGCTTCAAATTTCTCCGTTGTTTAAAAAAAAACATACAGAAAATATTTTGCTAACGCGACCTCTGGTTAGAGCAGGTGAAATGTTGAAGTTGTAGAATTCAATTTGATTTGTGTCAATAGCGCCCCCTCTCTGCATGTCTGGTTACATGCTGCTGGTAATAATCAGTGTCAGTCCAGGAAATGTGCATGAGAAGTGAGTTGCATTTGTCAGAACACAGTAGCTGTGTTTCCATTACAAATGTGCAAAAATCTTTGTCTATATTCTGATGAGATATATATATATATATATATATATATATGTATAGCTCAGTGGGTAGTGGGTAAGACACCAGTCTACCACTCGGGAGACCGGGGTTCGAATCCAGGCTGGGGCAAGTTACAACAGTGCAATTGAGCTATGCAGTGTGGGTCCTTAGGCAAGACCCTTGGAGCTATATAGCCTACCTCATACCATGAGAGACACTGATAAGCATAACATGCCGGCTCAGACGTCGCCCGGCCAAACAAGGTCTGCGTCAGGTGCTGGGGAACCAGAGCACCTTGATGAAAAATGGGCTACAGGAACAAGACGGAAATGGGCGAGAGACGAAAACATGGATCTGTTGGAATGCTACTACTCAAGTAACCCTAGTCAGAGGGGTTACATGCAAAGACTGAGGGTGGAATGGTTACTTCGACACCCACAGTCTACAATGACTGCCAAACAACTAGTAGCTCAGTGCTCCAACATCCGCAAACGGCAACTGCTATCACAACTTGAGATTGACGAGATACAACACAAATGCTACGGCAAGAGGGATATTCAGTCCCATCCAACTATCGGCCGATAACCTGTCTCTCTACAACATGGAAGCTCATGTCAGGCATCATAGCGGCTAAGATAAGCGGGCACATGGATAAATACATGAGCACGGCACAGAAGGCCATCGGCATAAATAGTAGAGGAGCCAAACACCAACTCCTTATAGACCACACAGTCGTACACAGTATTACAAGAAAGCCTTAATATATATATTGCCATTGCAGTGTTTCCATTCAAAAAGCAATTAATTTAAAATCACAAATGAATAGGATTGTTCATGAAATAAGTCATTAAAAGTCATTTTCAGCCCTGGTGCTAACACTCATCACCCATCAGCCAACCAGAGGAGATGTCTTAAACATCGCCAGTGAAAGGATATTTAAACCCACAACTAGTCTTTAAAACAGGAACTCAAAAAATACAATTAAAATAAATATTATTTGCACTTTTGTGTAATCCAAATTAAGTTAGCAGCTCCATCAGGGCCCCCATAAATGATAATATTTTAACAGATACACAAACTTAAGATGTGTTAATTGACATTATCAATGCTGCTAAATTTGATTTATTGGTTTCATTAAAATATTTTAAATTGTTTAACATTTATATGTAAGATTTTAAGGAGCTGACAAGTTTACTTTGTAAAAGTTCAAAGAACAATATTCATAGTCAGATTGTTTTGTTACCATAGCAACAATCTAATGCTGTGAGTTTAATCTTTGAATTTGAGCTGTTTGTTCACAAATACAAATTAGTAAACTGCAATTTATAACTGATTGCTTTTTAGGTTGGCTAATTAAACTCCTCCCCCTCTCCCAGATTAAATCCAACACATCTGTCAGAGGTGCTGATATTTTTAGCAACAAAAGGGGCCCCTAAATAAGATTCTGCTCCAGGCCTCATACAGCCTTGGACCGACCCTGTATGATGAAGTAATCTGCTGCACTATGCAGAGATGAGCAACAAACGGGAGATTTAATTCAATGCTTCTGATGTGGCTTTAGTAGCTCTTTCATTTCATGTCTGTTGAGTTTTTAATAAGCTGGTTGGTAGAGTTTATGGGACGAGTTTCTCAGATCTCAGCTGCGCACATTAACTCTGTCTGACTAAGTGGACAAAGCATTTGGTACGGTTTGATGCATCATGTAACCGGAAAAATAATACTAAAAATAATATAATATAAAATCAGCGTGACGCGTGACTCCGAGGAGAGCGCGAAAGCTCTTCACCAGGCTGAACCTGCATGATCAGGTTAGCGCTGGGTCATTAACTAATACACTGGCCAACTGGGAACACATAGATAATCTTTATCAGTGCAGGCAGAGCCGGGCTGGGCAGCGTGTTGAGATGGAAAAGCCACACAAAATTCTTGGTCCACAAATATAAATCATTCTCACCGTTTGCTCAACGCACCTCTGAAAGAGTGACTATAAGTTATTCCTGTGGTTCACGTAGAGCTGCACAACCAGAGCTAACCAGAGTGGGGTTTAAAGTCCTACCTTGACAAAAATCTCTGGAAAGAATCATAATTCCTCACAGGGGGTTGATGTAAATATCCATACAGGTCAGCCTGTGTCCAGTTTGAGTGAAAGGAGGCATGCAGGTTCCGTGCTGAGGTAAACTTAATCCAGCGACTGCAGCGCGCGAGGCAACGTGCAGAGGCCAGCGGTGTGATTGGTCTGGCTTTAAATGCATAAAGTATAAACCTATCTTCTATAAAAATATCTTTAAAAATATCTTTTAGGAATAAATCTGCTCCGCCAGTGAAACACTCAGACCAACAGAGACGCTTGCAATCCGGCTTAAAAAGAAAAGGTGATTGTTTAATTTTTAAATTATTATTTTCCAAAAAATAAACAAGAAAGACTTATCCTGGCGGTGGCACTAATAAAGCATGGTGGGTCGCCAGGCCTATAATACACTGGGGGAAAATCTGGTGCAGAGTAGAAAGGTTATTTGAACCGGCTTGCAGTGTTGTGGTACTCGAAGTTGGTCTTGGTCTCGAGACCAGTCTTAAGACCATTTTTTGATGGTCTCGGTCTCGTCTCGGACTCGACCGCATTTGGTCTCGGTCTCGTCTCGGTCTCGGGCTCTGAGGACTCGGCATTTTATTTCAAGACCAGTCGAGAACGCAACTGTGAAAATATCACTAAACGTACAGCATACTGTCCAGTTTATTTGTTAACATCTTTGTTTTCACTGGATGCAAAAAGCGCCGATTAAAATCCAAGCAACTACATGTTTCTCCCCCTCCCCTCCCCACCTTTCACTCGCACGCGGCGCTCCAGGACATGCACAGTGGTTTTCTCTCAGCGGCAGAAAATGTTTGTCTAATCGTCAGTAATATAATAGCGCTGCATAAATAATAAGAAATCCGATGGCCACAGCTAACTCAGCAGCGCTTCGCTTTCACAGACGGTGGGGACAACGTCTAACTTTTTTCGTCACTTAGAAAAGTAGCTTAAAGAAGGTAAGCTCCGTTGACGTGATGTTAGCAAAGCTAGCTGTATAGACACACATGCATTGTGATGAAAAAAAGTCACTCACTGCCTGAATTATTGTGCGGAGGTGTTGACTGACTTGTCACATATATGGGACAACGCTATGTCCAAAAGTCTGCAATATAGTGATGTGACATTCAGAAACAGTCGATTCTTCTCCATGGCTCTTTACTTATTAGATAGGACTGGAGTGTCGCTGAGAGCCGTTGTTCTATCAGATAGACATATGCTGTCAGAATAGCATACATGCAGTGAGTACCATGCCTGCGCATGCGCATTAAGAAGTCCGACCGTCAGAGGAGTTGTCAGTTCACCATATGCAGCAAGTTTTAATGACGAAAATAAGTCATTAAATTGTTTTCAATGATAACTATATAGATATACATGTGTTGTCATGGTTTCAAAGTGTATTTAAAGCAGGGCCTGGCTGCAGCTGGAGTCAACTACAACACACGACCGTGTAAAACTCACTTAACCGCTAAGTCAGGATGCCATACAACTGTTAATAAAGTGTATGACGATCTAAGTCATGATTCTATGTTGTTGATTAAATGAAATCTTATGGTAATGACGTGTCTGACAGATATAGCCGGTGTCCTGTCAGATAGCCATACGCTGTCAGAATAGCATACATGCAGTGAGTACCATGCTAACGCATGCGCCTTAAGAAGTCAGTGGAGTTGTCAGTTCAGCATACGCAACAAGTTATGACGAAAATAAAAATTGTTTATAATTTGACATAATATGATAACTATATAGATATACATGCGTTGTCATGGTTTCAAAGTGTGTTTAAAGCAGGTCTGGCTGCAGCTGGATGCCATACAACTGTTAATAACCAAGTGTATGATGATCTACGTCATGATTCTATGTTGCTGATTAAATAAAATCATATGGTAATGACAGCGTATGCATGTCTGAGCTAAGCGTACGACTATCTGACACCGTATGCTGATCTGACAGAACACCGTGAGTTTTGCTAAGCGTATGACGATCTGACCTGACAGAACACCCGTTCTTTGTTCTTGTAATGTTCTGTGTACACTGCATCATTATTTTATTTAATTATGTATGTTGATATTTAAATTAACAAATAACTAAAACACAAGAACAAAAGAGCACGCAGAGCATGCACATTGCTCTTTGATTGTTTTTGTTCAAAGTGGCAGCTGTAATGTCTGCCATGGTGTCAGACTACCTGGCTTCATGTACTGGGATAGAGGGTGAGAACGGTCACGGTGAGCACCTTCTGCTTGGTTACTTCTTGCTTGTTGCTCCTTGGTCAGTGTTCATGGTTGAGCGTTATTTACCGTCAGGGCATTGCCTCAATTGCTATGTTTAATGGTGCAGACAGTGGTGGTTTCTTATATGAGCAATATGGGCAAATGCCCAGGGCGTTATGTTTTTAGGGATGGCACGAGACCATCACACATTGTAGCACAGAAATTGAATATTTAATATTGGTAATATGTATTAAGTATTTAATATCTAGGTGTTTTTATGGGAATATGGGTCTTTCAGATTATTTTGAGAAGCAATTTTGATCATATTTTACATTTTATTGTGTCATGTAGCTGTAGCCGGTCTTGGTCTTGACTCGGTCTCGACTTCCCTCGGTCTTGGTCTTGACTTGGTCTCGGACCCTAAAAGTCTCGGTCTTGTCTTGGTCTCGGGTTAGGTGGTCTTGAACACAACACTGCCGGCCTGTGAAAGTGGAGTGAAGAAGAACCCTGTTACACAGGGATGCATGTAAAAGCTGCAGAAAAGTAGCTCTTAAGGACTAAAGTTGGAGACCCTTGACACAAGTCTTTACTTCCTGCAGAACAACCTAGAAATGTGATTTTGTTGAACTTCTCTTCAACGCTCCCTTCCTCCTCCTCTTCATCGTCTTGGATCTCTGGCTGAAGCATCACCACACAGCTGAACTCTGCCATCACTGGAGGCAGGAACATGCTTCCTTGGGACAGGAAGTACTTCTTTGCTCCAGGTTTGTCCACAGTTAAGGTGTCAGCAAAGAGAGCAGAGGTCAGTTGTTGGAGGATGGATCTGGCTCTGTGGGCATCAAGTCGAGCCCCGCTGATGACGATCTTTGGTCGTTCTGGATCAAAGGTCACAGACACCTTGTTGTCATTGGCGACTCTGGACCAAACTTCGTGTCTGTTCTTCTGAATGAACTGAGCTACGGCACAGGACTCAACCCGAAGGACCTCCTGAACCTGTGAGTAGTTCTGGATGAACTCCCTCAGACTGGCGCTCACCTCTTTGACAGGATTGATCAATCCAGCAACTGTTACTTTGTCTCTTCTCTCTGGGTGGATCAAAATGATGACCGTTTTGTTGTTGGAGGAGTTGTAGGTGTCCAGCAGTTTCCCTCTCAGCTCTTTCCAGTTCTGACGGTTCAAAACTTCCTGATCTTTCACATCCAGATTCTGCACAAACAGATCTTTCTTCATCTTGCTCTCAGCATCGGCCAGGGCTCTGTCAGAGCTCCCCAGTAAGAAGACGCCTCTGCTTTCTGTGCAGTAGATGGCCCTGATGCCTTGGGACGTGAACAGGCTCTTTGACATGTCCATGGGGTTCACCTGCTGCAGGTATTCCAGGAGGCCTGCAGGGACATTCAGAGTTTTCTTCTTCATGTTCAGATTTTTCTCTAGGATCCAGGATTTGATCTGGTAAACTTCAGCAGGGAGTCCCGAAATGGTCAACCTCCCAGTGGCTTCGTTGAACGAGAGCTTCAGCTCAGGAGAAACGTCAGAAGCAGCTTTCTGCAGCCCTTCCTCCGTCAGGATGAGGAAATACGCAGGAGAAAAGTCCAGGCGCTCAGTCACGCCTTTGGTCTGCTGTTCAATGTGACTCATTAATTTAAGAAGGATGTTTTCTACGGGAGCTCGGATTTTCTTTATATCGTCAGCTCTGCCGGCGACCGTCAACACGTCTCTGGATGGATCGAACTCCACTAAGGCGTCTTCCTTCACCACCGAGCGGACTTCCTTCTCAGCAGCTTTCCATGCCTCTGTGTTTGCGTCGCATTCGAAGGCCGAGTACTGGGCCAGGAGTTTGCAGAAGGCGTCCTTCGCTGCCTCCGCCCAGCTGTCTACGTCTTTCGTAGTCAGACTTTTCTGCCTCAAAAAACTCGGCAGGGGGCCGAGTTTCACCTCAGGCTGGTCCAAATCTAAGCTGCAGAAATGCGGCCGCATCTGATCGTTGAGGCTTTTCAGCATTTTCTTGAATAGGAGGAATTTCCAGATCACTGGCAGAATCTTCTGGGTGACGGGCTCCGGCATCTTCCAGCCTGGCCGCGCCTGGCCGTACAGGGCGGTTCCCAGAGACTCGTAGAACGCGTACAGCTTGACGGGGATGGAGCGCATCACATGGTCTTCTTTAACGCAGATGCTCTGAACAACTGCAGCAAGACACCAAGAACAGAGAGAGGCGGTGAAAGGATGAATTTAGTAGAAGAGAATCTTAAATAAATTCATTAATTTATGCAGGTCATCAGAAATTACCATTATCGTAATAATTACTATTAGCTGATAATTCAGTAAGAGTTTAGCACTTATATGATAATACTAGAGTACTATATTATTATATAATTTAAATGGCAGTAGGCAGTGGTCGAAACAATAACTTTTAACAATGAATCCATAACTGACTCTTATCAAAAATATTTGAGTCTAACATTCACCTGTTTGTTCTTTACCCTGCAATTCTGTCTATCATAGAAACCTAAAACAGGATAATGAATGTATGAGCTCATTACATAAAGGATGTCTATGAGAATAAAAATAGGTTTAATACATCCAGATGAAGAATAAGTCAGCTGAGTTATTCTTCATCTATATGTTACTATATGCCAGTGGTTCCCAAAGTGTGGGGCACACCCCCTAGAGGGGGTGCTGTGCCATAGTGGGGGGGCACGATGAATGTGGGAAAAAATAAAAACTCTCGGGGAACTGTTCGTGTTTTAACCCGATTTCCAGATGGAATGAGCAGGAATGAGACACACCTGGGAACAATCAAGGGGAAGACAGGACAATACAAAAACTCACTGGACAGAAACCTAAAATAAAGACACAGGAAAACTCAAATCATGACAGAACGCCCCCTCAAGTGCGGCTCCCAGATGCCCAAAAACTCCAAGACACAAAATAAACTCAAACACGGTGGGAGGAGGGCTAGAGTCCTCCCAAAAAGCACAAAATAAATTCTGTCCACAACAAAAAAAATTATCAGGGCTGGGATGGCTGTGAACAGTGCAGGAGGCGGACCCCTCATGGGAGGTCCAGCGGCTGACTCAGGCGCAAGAAGCAAACCCCTGGAGGCGGGTCTGGTGGGCGACACGGGCGTATGAGGAGCTCGCTCCCAGGTGGCCGGCGACGAAGAAGCCATTGGGGCCTTGGGAGGCGATGAAGGAGCCATTTGGGGCCGGCAGAGGGCTCAGAGGAGTCACTAGGAGGAGCAGAAGACTCGGAAGGAGAACTAGGGGTCTAAACTCAGAGGGAGCACTAGGAGGCAACAAAGAGTCTCTGGAGTCATTAAGGGGCGACAAAAAGTCTCTGGGGCCACTAGGAGGCGACGACCCACTCACTGGGGCGCGCCATGCCACCAGCTGTGCCACTTGTCGGCCAGGTGCCAGCTTGGCCTCCTGGAACTCCATGATCATGGGGACTGTGGCTGGAGCTGGGGTGGTGGAGCGGAAAAATGGAACAGAGTCTCTGCCTCCTGCAACAGCTCCACCGAACCCAGCGGAGGGAGGCGTGGAATCCAATATTCCAATGATAACACCATCTGCGTAGTCATCGGCAGGTGGAGTATGGCTTAGCCCTAGCCTCCACATAACCCTTAATAGTTCCTATTAATTCTTCACAACCCGCAAGGTCCATGCTGATGTTTCTTTCTTACCGTTCCTCACCGTACATACTTGTGGTCGGGTCCTTCTGTCATGAGGTACGGTTGAGAGGCGGTGGTGTGGTAGATGCTGAGACCCAGGTAAGTGAAAAAAAATGATGAATTTAATGATGAATCCACAAAAAAATACAAAAGTCCAAAATCCCAGGGAGCGCAGATGAGCAGAAGCCTAAATGCTCAGAGCTGGTAGCAACTGGTAAAATAAAACGACAAACCTGACGGCAGACTAGACAGAAACCTAAAATAAACACACAGGAAAACTCAAATCACAAGAGTAGGTTTATGTCTGGTTGAACGACGTGTGTGGCCAGTTGATTTTTTTTTCTTTATGGGTGGGGGGGTGCAGGGGATTTTATTGCAATCCATAGGGGGGCCCAGAAGAAAATCTTTAGGAACCACTGCTTATATGGGAACCTGGGCCAAATTTTCCCATGTTCCAGGTTACACGTTAGTTTCCATTGCAACTGATTCCCTCTAATTGGCTGCTTTCAGTATTAAATGTATTAGTTGCAGGCGGTTATCCCAGTAGCTGGAGTCATCTGTGATTGGATTGCAAGAAATTAAAGAGCTACGACATAGAACCTCAATCTAAGAAGCAAATAAATAAAACTCAAAACTTCTTCAATTAGTTGAAGTAATTCAACAGCCTGACTTGGTAGCAATGCTTTAGTGTAGATTATCACCTCTATTCTCAACATAGTGACCAATAAAAAGTTTTCATTAACTTCTTAACTGTCATGATGATATGGTTGTCTTCATGGACTCATTGACTTATATATGTGTTTTGGTTTGACAGTTGTAATAGAAAATGTAATTTTAACCTTATTTCATCTTAATTTACTTAACTTTATTTCACTTTAACTTTATCCAAGTTTATATTGATAATATTATGTATCTGAATGTTTTTATTATTCTGTTACTGATAAAGAAAACCTAGAAGGTTCTGTCTGAGCCTGCATCTATGAGTTATTGATAAAAACTAACTAGAAGTTTATGTTGGAATTCTTGTCAGCTCTCACACATGCAGGGTGTGGGTCTCCGACGAAAAGTCTTAACTAGTAAAAATCGTTGCCTCCAATGAGGTGAGGGACAGTTGCATGAGATGGCGTAAGGATTTGCCTCTGTAGTAATTTATTTGTATTGCCACCTGGCAATAGAGATAAGTTCAGAATTTGGATGTGCCTTTTTTAGCTGTGATTATATAAACATGTACCGTATTTTCCGCACTATAAGGCGCACCTAAAAACCTTCAACTTCCTCAAAAGCCGACAGTGCGCCTTATAATCCGGTGCGCCTTATATATGGACCAATATTGAGCCACAACAGGTCTAGCAACTACGGTAAGCAGCCGCCGACTTCATTTTCGCCCGTAGAAGAAGAAGCGTGCAGTGCATGCTGGGATAGTTGTCAGAACGCTGGTTTGTTAATAAAGTTTGATAATACATTTAAGGGGGGGACAGAGCAGCGTGTCGGTTGGTCTGTGTTACCCAGAAAGCAGTTGGGCACAATATCGCAACATCAACACCGCGAGTGAAACAATGACTGGGGCAGCCGACTATATAAAGTACTTGGGGACCATTTCTGTACAAATGTGGATGTGTGATAATAGAGTACAGAACAAATTGGCAACCCAAATGTGGGTGTGCCTTATATATGAAAGAAGTTTTAAAATAGACCATTCATTGAAGGTGCACCTTATAATCCGGTGCGGAAAATACGGTAATGTGTGTTGTTCAGGGCTCTTCTCATAACTGCATTCAGTGAAATGGATCTTCGAACACTTTCACCTTCGAATAAAGAAACTTAAAGACAAAGATTGACCCTTCTCTTATTAATGAAACAGATAATCATTCCTTGATAAAAAAAAATTCTATGACAGAGTTAAGGGGTTGAACCAGTTTAGATGATCATCTGCAGATCGAACAATCTGAAACATTTAGCTTTTATATTTACAAGTTATTGATAAAGAATCAGAGAAAATGAGGGAAACCTTTTGGGTCCCTGAAGGTGATGATGGCCGCCTTCTCCTCTGGAATCATCACCACGTCCTCCGGCAGTTCCCAGTTCTTCTCAAACCACAACTCAATCATGTCTGAAAGTCAGTCAGGAAGAATTCAAAGAAATATAAATTATGATAGAAATTTTAAAGTTATCAAAATTCAAGTAATGCCAGTTCTCATATCATTTGGGCTAAGAACAATAATTCTACACATTATAAATAGAGAATCAAGTGTCTCTCACTCTCCCAATAACAAAATAAAGTAAGGTGATTTTATTTATATAGCACATTTTCAGCAACAAGGCACTTCAAAGTGCTGTGCAAGTGTAAAATGAAAGATAAATAAAAATGCGAAAACATAAAAAATGTACAAGTATTTATTTAATACATCCATCCATTATTTAACATGTATATCAATGCACGGTCGTGAGAGGTGCTGGTGCGTATCTCCAGCTGTCAACAGGCAAGAAGAGGGGTACACCCTGGTCAGGTCACCAGTCCATTATAGGGCAACACAAAGACAGACAGGATAAACAATCATGCACACACTCAAGTCTAAGGACTAGGAATGTCCCAATCAGGTTTTTGTCCAAGTCTGAGTCCAAGTCATTTGATTTTGAGTATCAGCCAATCCAATAATTTATAAAAGGAATAAGTGGCTAGATGACAACATAGCTTAATTTGCATATTGGTGGGTATTGCTGGGTTTCAGACACGTGACCCACAAAATTCCGATGGAGGTCCGGAAACTAAGCTGAAGTTGGTTTCTGATTCCCGCTTGAATTCGGAAATGGCTAAAGGGCGATTCCACCTAATTTTTTGCTACCTTCTGCATCTTTAATCTACTCTAGTTAAAAACTACAACACCTAGACTCTACAGACTTGTACTAAATTATTTTGTTCTCATAGCAGAATATTTAGAACCATGTTTGTTATTTGTGAAACATTTTTCTGATTTGTAAAACTTCAATAAAGGTTGATTTCACCACTTTTTTCATCAGTATCAAACTAGAACTGTCCAGTTCCTAAATTACAACTCATAGACACTTCAAGCACTTAAAATATTAATTCATGTTTGGGGTTTGTGAAATTGTAACCGAGGTTAACATAATCCTCACTAAATGTAAGCCTTTCCATAAAAATAGATAAATATAAATAAATAAATAAATAAATAAATAGGAGAATAAATATGTCTTAAAACAGTTAAAAATATAAAAAGTAATAATTACAGACATCATAAGTGTTGTATTTCATGTTATGATATTTTATTTGGTTAAAAATCTGCATAAAATAGTTTTATTTTGTCAGCAGCTAAAACGGTCAAGTGTGAGATAAATCTCTTATTCTGAAGGGTCACATGGATGTGTAACCCATGTGACTGGCTCCAGCCAACCGGATTGCTTTGTTCTCTGGTGCCAGAAGAAGAAGCAGAGAACAAAGAAGCTAAGAGAGTTGTGCTGTGAACAAGAAAAGATAAGAGAAATCGACAATTAAAACATTTATTTTTTTCCATTTTTTGGAGAAGGAGCGTTCTGCATTTTTCAACCTGACTGCGTTCGGGGTTATATGTTACAGAACTGGACTTGGTGAGTTAAAAAGTGTATTTTATTTTCTGAGTATACTACTTTATTCAGTACCAAGCAGAGTTAAATGAACTTTTGTTATGCTTTGTTGGTTATTTAACCAGGCCTTTTTAAGGTTCTGCTGGAAATCGGACCGGGAAATTCCGAGTTGATTGCTGAGTTGGATTCCGCTAGTGAGAAACAAGATGGCGAGCCGTAACCCAGGAGCCCTGTCTGGCAGGAGCTACGCCCTCTGTTGGACACTGCAAGTCATCCAAACTGGTATGACCTGCCCATGTTTCCTGCTGAAATAGCAGCGGATTCAGAGAAACGGGATTAACCCTTCAGGATCATCAGAGAGAAAAGACATCGATTTGAAGCACAAGTTATTCGGTCTTTTGCTGGATTGTGTCTGTTGTGTTTTATTGGTTTTTTCCTTTTAACCACATTCAGTGTCTGTTGTTAAAGTGTGTGGAATGTGAAATTGTTTGTTGGGTTTAAAATATAAATAAGAAATGGTTAAACATGAAATTAAAAGAACTTTAACTTCTTAAATGGAATACTAAACTAAAATAGATTTAAAAAGATTAAAACAAACTGTGAAATAGATTAACAGTATCAACTTGAATTTAAATAGAACTATATCCTAGGTTTAAATAAATACTATCCTTTAATACCTAACATTAGGTTTAAATTTCAAAAAAAGTGATTATATAAAATATTTGGAAAGAAACAGGGGAACTATTTTGTATTGAATTTGTATCATTGTATGTAAACTGTTTGTATAATTGTTAATTTTCTTTTTCTACAAAAATAATAAGCTGGCAGTTTAAACGTATTTTCTGGTCTGTGGTCATTGATACACTTGCCTTCTCCTTACTCCCGTAGCCGAACCTAGCACTGGTTCGGCTATGGGAACCTAAGGTAAAAACATAACAATAAAAAAAAAATACAACAATAAAAAAACCATATCAATAAAAAAATACAAGTTTGAACCCAACAAATATAATAATTTAAGAGCCACATTTTCAAGAGTACTAGTGTACTGTGATTACAGTACTAGTGTACCTAACCCTGGTCACTGTAATAATTAACCCTTCCAGTCCATATTCTGTCACCAGACTTTCACCCAGGAGACCCGGGTTCGAATCCAGGCTGGGGCAAAAAGTTACAACAGTGAAATTGAGCTATCCAGTGTGGGTCCTTAGGCAAGACCCTTGGAGCTATATAGCCTACCTCAAAATAAAAACAAGCAACACTTAGCCTGGCGGGGGGCCTAGTAAAGCATGGTGGGCCGCCACGCTTACATACTGGGGGGATACCCTGAGATGGGAGAACAGTGGTAAACACAGAAGCTACCAGCTGCCTTGAGCACAAGGGTTGTGATTAACTCTCAACCTACGCTAGAATGATCTTTCTGTGCTTGAAGCACCCCCTCTGGCGGTTAGTAGGGATGAAATGAAACTTTATTCCCCAAGCTATTGGGAAATAAACATTTCCTAGATATGAAATGGAAGGGAGTGTGAAGGATAGTTTCACACTACATTTGACATGTTTATTTATCCGACAGTCACTGAGGGGTTTCTTTGTTGATAACTCCTAACTGACGTAACCGGGTGGTGTATTAGTTGAAAACCGTGTTTTCATAAAGTGGCTGTAAATTCCCACCCATTTTGGGGCCCTTGAATACATCTATGCCCCGTTTCCCCACCTTCACTTCCCTTTCACAGCTTTGTCGGTTCATTAGTGTATACAGGCACCGGGTGTTCCTGCCAATCTAAGAGTGTCTGTCAGGTTTGGTGTGTGCAGTTGGGTCTCGGTCAGATGCTCATCAGGCTGCTGAGAGAAGATCTGGATCGTGGCTATTTGTGCTGCTGGTAGGATAAATGGATTTTTGATGTCACTTGTGGCTGGTTCTGTGTAATGTCAGGTCGCTTTTTATATTGTTGCTACTGGTTTGTTTGATGTGATTTCTAATAGCTTCTCTTAGGATGCATTTCAGTGGCTTCTCACTGCAGCGTCTAAATGTACCCATTGTGTGGCTGATTAAGGTACCTTTTCATTTTACCTTACATGGCTTTATTAATGTCAGCAGACACTTTGTTACCTTTAGGTATTACAGATTGCTGCTGTTGCTTATTATGCTCTCACCAAAGTGCATTTGTTTGGTAATTTAGATGCTCTCAATTAATAGGTCGTCTTCTAGAGCTGGAGTTGTAGCACAAAGCACTGCAGAACCAGAACGACAGTTCATATTTCTTTTTTTTTATGAATTAGCTTATGGGGCACAGCCTTATAGGACTGGGTTGATGCAATGTGGGATTTGTTTTTGTCGTCTAACATTATTTTGTGTCATTAATTTGTGTTTCTACTTGTGTTTTGGTTTGCAGTTGCTTTTGGTTAAGTCTCAGATTGTTTCTAGTCTTGTCCTGGGTTCCTGTGCTTTATTGGGTTTTAAATTAGAATAAAGTTTATTTTTAATATTGTAAAATAATGTATAAATAAAATATACAGGTCCTTCTCAAAGAATTAGCATATTGTGATAAAGTTCATTATTTTCCATAATGTAATGATAAAAATTAAACTGTCATATATTTTAGATTCATTGCACACCAACTGAAATATTTCAGGTCTTTTATTGTCTTAATACTGATGATTTTGGCAAACAGCTCATGAAAATCCAAAATTCCTGTCTCAAAAAATTAGCATATTTCATCCAACCAATAGAAGAAATGTGTTTTAATACCAAAAAAGTTAACCTTCAAATAATTATGTTCAGTTATGCATTCAATACTTGGTCAGGAATCCTTTTGCAGCCTTCAATGCAGCGTGAAGGCCATCAGCCTGTGGCTCTGCTGAGGTGTTATGGAGCCCAGGATGCTCCGATAGCGGCTTTAAGCTCATCCAGAGTGTTGGGTCTCTCAACTTTCTCTTCACAATGTCCCACAGATTCTCTATGAGGTTCAGGTCAGGAGAGTTGGCAGGCCAACAGTAACACGATGGTCAGTAGTAATACCAGTGGTTTTGGCTCTGTGAGCAGGTGCCAGGTGGTGCTGAAAAATGAAATCTTCATCTCCATAAAACTTTTCAGCAGATGGAAGCATGAAGAGCTCCAGAATCTCCTGATAGCTGCTGCATTGATCCTGCCCTTGATAAAACCCAGTGGACCAACACCAGCAGCTGACATGGCACCCAGACCATCACTGACTGTGGGTACTGGACCCTGGACTTCTGGCATTTTGGCATTTCCTTCTCCCCAGTCTTCCTCCAGACTCTGGCACCTTGATTTCCAAATGACATTTTCTTTCATCCGAAAAAAGTACTTTGACCACTGAGCAACAGTCCAGTGCTGCTTCTCTGTAGCCCAGGTCAGGCGCTTCTGCTGCTGTTTCTGGTTCAAAAGTGGCTTGACCTTTGACCTGGGGAATGCGGCACCTGTAGCCCATTTCCTGCACACGCCTGTGCACAGTGGCTCTGGATGTTTCTACTCCAGACTCAGTCCACTGCTTCCCCCAAGGTCTGGAATCGGCCCTTCTCCACAATCTTTCTCAGGGTCCGGTCACCTCTTCTCGTTGTGCAGCGTTTTCTGCCACACTTTTTCCTTCCTACTGACTTCCCACTGAGGTGCCTTGATACTCTGGGAACAGCCTATTGGTTCAGAAATTTCTTTCCGTTTCTCACCCTCTTGCTTGAGGATGTCAGTGATGGCCTTCTGGACAGCAGTCAGGTCAGCAGTCTGACCCATGATGGCGGTTTTGAGTAATGAACCAGGCTGGGAGTTTTTAAAGGCCTCAGGAATCTTTTTCAGGTGTTTAGAGTTACTTTGTTGATTCAGATGATTATTTTTATTGCTCGTTCAGAGAACCTTTTCATAATATTCTAATTTTTTGAGACAGGGATTTTGGGTTTTCATGAGCTGTTTGCCAAAATCATCAAAATTAAAACAATAAAAGACCTGAAATATTTCAGTTGGTGTGCAATGAATCTAAAATATATGACAATTTAATTTTTATCATTACATCATGGAAAATAATGAACTTTATCACAATATGCTAATTTTTTGAGAAGGACCTGTAGTTTGTATACTATTTCTGTTTCATCATTCTAAGCCAGACCTACCTGGGTATTATTGGTTACAAGATGGGAACTCTACACACACTGAATGTGTGCGGGTTGTGTGATGATCTTCTTATAAGTTATTTATAGCTATCAGAGCAATGCATATCAGAAGCTTTATGTAGGGTTTTTATTTATTTAGTGCTGATGTTTTATGGGCTAGATGGGTATATGGAATTTCCCTGGTGATAAATATCATATTTATCCATCTACATCAACACTGTGACAAGGCAAGAGTAATTAAAAATACATGAAACAATCACAGTTACAAATAAACTTTATGAAATAATTTAATAATGTCAATTTATTGATGCAAATATTTTGCCTGAACCTACACTAAATAAAAAAGTTTTGTATAATATCAAATTTAGCCAAAGGACAGTTATCAGAGGAATGCATCATAGAGGAGTTGAATCAATGAGCTGTTTATGATTCACAGAGATCAAAAGGATTTATTTTGGTCCGACAGTTTCAGAAATAAACACAATTAGGAAACATAAAAACTATATTTACTGTAATCCATAGTGGGATCACCGGCAGCTTTGTGCATGCATGATTCTAATGGAATGGAGTGGGTTTCCTCTCTGCTCTACTGCAGCCTGCTGCATGATGAGCCTGCTGTTAGACGATCTGTAGGTGCTTTGGAGGCAGGACTGGCTCATGGCAGCTCTCACCACTTCCTATAACTGCTGTACTATTAGAGAGTTCCCATTTTGTAACCAAGTCTCCAATAAACCAGAGAAAGTTGCGAGATTTGTTACTAGCTGCTTTTTTGAAAAAAAGTTTCTAGAGAGGTTTGAAAAGTTGCCAAAGATAGCAACAACATCAGCGAAATGGCAGGATCTCATGGCACAACACGGGATCAGTCCTATGTCTCAAAAAAACACGGGACTGTTTTTTTGAGACAGTCTGACTCTGTACCACCACATAGAAATAGATACTAAGTTAGTATTCCTATTTGGGTTTAGAATAAATATACATATGTATCTGCTCCCTGATTGGGATGTAACGCCCAATTCTGATAGAGTCTGAAACCACGTGATCAGTAAAGGACATCCATACTGAAGAGAATTTAGAGAGACCAATTAACCTAACAACCATGTTTTTGGACTGTGGGAGGAAGTCGGAGTACCTGGAAAGAACCCACACATGCATAGGGAGAACATGTAAACTAAATGCAGAAAGACCCTGGGCCGGGACTCAAATCCAGGACCTGTCTACTGCACCAGTGCTACCAACTGCACCACTGTGCAGCCCAGTATTTATTTAAATCAAATAAATCTCTCAAATGAACCCTCCAGAGCGGCTGAAACCTGTAGTTTTGTGGGAATGTACCTTTGAGGACAGTCGGAGGAAGACTCTCCATGCGGACGCTCTTTGCTGCCCCTAGTGGCCGAGCCGTCAGTCCGTGTTTCTTCATCTTGGAGTTTTTCTGACTCGCAGTTATAAACTTTTCCACATCTGAACAAACAATTTACAGGTTAGGGAGGGAGGCAGTAAGAAAAGACAAATAGATGTACAGCATATGAAGGAACATCATCTTTAAAATTGGTCCCATGCCAAGACTAAGCAGTGTCCTCTACAAAGTATTAAGAGTGCTCACATCACTCATTAAAAAAGACAAACACACAGAAGGAAAAGGTAATGGAATGTGATTTTCCTTCCGTGACCTGGTGTCAAATACTTGCATGTCTGTGGACAAGTGGTGGGAAGAAGTGAAAATTAGATTCTTTAGTTCACTACCCAACCCTATGCTATGACAGCCAAACTGGCTTCAGTGACTTGTTGACTACAGGCTGAGTCCAGTAATATTTTCCTTCCTTGTGGAAAGTAAATGCAATTTCACTTGTTTTGACACTGGAAACACTACTAGATCATTCACATGTTGAATTGACTCAAAGGAGAAGGAAATCAGTGGCGTTTCTAGCCCAGTTTTAGGGGTGTTTTAACACCCCTAAAACTGTGTCTCAGCACCCCTGAATATGGCTGCCACCCGTCCCGTAAAATACGGAGTCACCCCATTTGGCCGTTAAATGTGCGTCCTGTATTGAACCGATGCGTATCTGTCCGATAGACACCCCTATCACACTCACATCAACACTAAGTTTAACAATAATGACCAAAATAAAACACGGGAAATATTAAGGTCAGTTAAATTCTAGTGGCAGGAGCTAAAGGACCCTAGAACGCTACGGACCGATGCTGAACGTCACGGTTGCCTAGAGACGGACACTACGCAGCCGTGGTAAGGCTCTATCAACCCGCGTCTTTTTAAAACGTCCTCTACCCAATTCTCCACCGTCCTTAGAAGCAAAAACACTTTCAAAAATACAGACATGAGTGAAAAGACGCAATTTAAGTTAGGATGCGTACTGTGAACATCAATCACAAAAATGTGTACGTCATGGCGCAGTGCTGCTGTATGATAGACAGAATGGATCAGCAGAGGAACTGCAGACCCGTTAGAACCTAAAGAACCAGAAATCAGCGCCTCTTCATCCTCAATCATCTCCTGAGGCTGGTATGGTGCAGAACATTTAGCTATGATTGATTCGGTTTCTTGTTGTGATTTTAGTTGACTATTGTGGTTTGATTATTTGCTTAGGATGTCGAGTTTGGATGATATTTAATAAATAATAGCATTAGCCAAAATAAGTGGCTATTTAAAGAACAAATCAAACTAATAGATTAACAGTAAATACATAAATATTTCCTACATTAAAAACGTTTGTTAGGACTTTCCGTGTGTTTGATTCAGAAATGTTGATATATTTTATGAATAATTGTTCAGTGGTCATTTAATGCATTATTTCACTAATATTTTATTAATGTGGTTTACCAGTTTGGAAAATCTGACTTTCTATCAATGAAGAAAAATCATGCTAAGCTGAAATGCACCAGACCTGCAGCCCAGGGGCAGTTAGGAAATTATACTAAATAAAAGTCTTTTTTAAATATTGAGTGGTGGATATTTTTTTACACCTTCAGAATTTTATTTCGAATGTATTTTAAAAATCCATTAAATTTATTTTTTAATAAAAATTAATTTAATGAATTAAAAATTCTGGTGCTGCACTTTTAGCTGCTGTGTGGAGATTGGATCAGACTTTCCATCTGCTGGATCAGGATCTGAATCTCTGGAGACACAAGTGGCTCTTTGGTTCACAATGTTAAATGATGAAATATTGCTCTGTTTTTGTTTAATTCTTTTTAAGTGTCTCATAAAAAACACTGACTACAGGGCCCCTCTAAATCTGGTTTAGAAACCGGCCTCCAAAGAAAACAGTAAAGACCAGTGTATATTTTTAAACAGCTATAAGGGAGCAGACTTGTATCATCAGCACCTTTATTCAGATGATAATTTGCAAAGCAAAATATTATGCTTAGTGATTTTTTTCCAATGGGCAATTTTAAGTGGCCCTTAGCCTTGTTAATTACTCTTGTTCCGTTTTGAAAGTTGATTAGTGACTGTTGTGTTGTTTTGTAATTAATTTCCCAAACCTCTGGAGTCACTAAATAAGGTCAAACTAAAGAACAGTTCCTGTTAGCGTCAGGCTGTGTGAATAGAAAGGAGTTTTGTACTGAAACCACCACAGACCCACTTCATAAACTGTGAACTGAAATAGTAAAACTCTGACTCATAATGTCACTTTTCCATAGATGGACAAAAATTCTTGTTTAAAGAAAAAAGGTCAAGAGCCGCATAACGTTCAGATAAAAATCATTGTGATGCAATTTCTTAGTATGATTTTCAAATAAAGTTCAGGTTAATGGCAAATGGAGGACTAGTCATTATCCTGAACTTCTACCTCGATAATACACTGGTTTTAGGTTTATTAATAGTGTGAAATTTAAAAAATGTTCTTCAAATGAAATGCATAGTTCTGAGTAGATTTTATTTTAATTCCTGGGGCAGCAGACCCAACTAGGACTGTGTCCACAGCTCCTTGTCTCTGATTAACATTAGCAGAAGTTGGCAGGTATGATGTCGTCTGATTGTGTTACAAACTGAGTTTATACACCTCTGGAAAAAATGATCAGTTTCTCTGATTTTATTTTTTATAGGTACATGTTTGAGTAAAATGAACATTGTTCTTCTATGAATAACTGACATGTCTCTTAATTTTGTTAGTGAATGTATGTAAATAATAGAGATGTGCCGATCAGGTTTTTTCCTCCCGATACCGATCACCCATGAGGGCCGATCACCGATACCGATCACCGATACCAATCACATAATTATTATAATTATTTTTTTTATCATAAACACTACCGGTTACATTATGTGGAAAAAGGAACCATGAATTCACCTTAATTTAGACAAAAACTTGTTTTAATAACTTTTTCCAAGAAGAAAACTAAACAAAACGGGCATTGTGCGAATTGTACTGGTATCAATAATACTATCTTTAACAGACTGATAACATATGAAGGCTCTGAAGAGGCTAAATAATGCAAAGAGTCAAAATAAAACCTCTCAACATTGCCAAAAGATTCAAGTATAAAACTTAACATTCAAAGGCAAAAACAGGATCCATTACAATAAACAATCCAGAGTTACTGAATGAAAACTTCCTGATAGCATGGCGGCTAGCTGGTTACTGCTAGCTCTGATTGGCTGTTTCTGACTGAGCGGAGTAATTATGCAGATCAGGGAGGAGATCGATTATTTTTTTAGAGATTATCTGTCTCATGTTAGGACAGCGAAAGTTTTATTACGTATGTAAAATGTATTTTTTAAGTTAGATGCTGCAGCTTTAAGCAGAGGTTCGGTGTGAGAGTCACTACCAGGTGGAGCAGAAGCGAAGCTCCGTCTGTCAGATATTACTACCTGTAGCGTAGCAGCGGTTCAACAGGAGAGCAGAACCAGAGTCTGACATCGCAGCTCGAAGACTTAAATAATTTTGCGGTTTATTTGTTTAGCTTTCTGACCGTCATGCTAATCCGGGTGAGTGTTTGTAGCTGTGCGCTGCTTTACCTGCTATCTGATCCTCCATATGTCTTTTTTACTGCAGTGAGCCTCGATGTAGCCAAACTCCGTCAAGTATCTCATTGTTTTTATGTCGTATTAGCTTCGTTGTGTTGATGCATTTTGACCTGCTTCAATTTTCCGCCGCAACACGCAAACTTCCCCTTTCACTCAGTGGTTATAGTTCCACATCGCTTAGGATTTGTTGCTGCGCGTTTGCGCAGAGTGAAGGAAAGAGGAGACCAGCTGCACGGGCAGGCTGGAAATGAGATGATCGGTATCGGCAACAAGAGCCAATGATCGCCGATCACCGATCATGCACTTTTTCACGAAAATCGGCCCGATTATGATCGGTGACCGATCGATCGGCACACCTCTAGTAGATAATCAGTTAGATTTAGAAAACTGCACCAACGAATATCTTCTCATGGGTCTTAGCCGTGCTGGGGGCTGATACCCCTAAAGGTCAGATCCTAGAACCGCCCTTGAAGGAAGTGTCTTTAGGTGGAACCAGTCCGGCTCTGAGTGGCTGTCAGCCAGTTCTCCCTCTGGTTCTGGTTCCGGTTCCTACCTGTGGGGGCGCTGAAGTTCACCACGGCCAGGTTGGATTCCCAGATCATCTCCAGACTGAAGTCGTTCTCATCCAGACCAGAGACGGTTTCCACCAGCATCTGCAGATAATCTTTGTTCAGGTTCTCCGAGACGTTCTCCAGAACCACGGCAACGACCGGATCCGACCCAGAACCTGGCAGGAAAAACATAATTTTTTTAAACTATTATTTCAAAAATAGTTGTATCTCCCTTCATTTACACAAGGTAGTGATAAAATGTAAAATAATCAAAAATGGTTTTTGCAGACATTTATTTTTAATCTATATTAAAGGTTTCAGATTATTTTCACATTTTGATGTATTGACTAAAGTTAAGACAAAGAATCAGAATGACTCTTTATAAAGCTTGTTTTTACCTTTCTGATAAAGTTTCTTATCTTTTACATCCAAAGTCTTCATCTTGCTCTCAGCATCGGCCAGGGCTCTGTCAGAGCTCCCCAGTAAGAAGACGCCTCTGCTTTCTGTGCAGTAGATGGCGCTGATGCCTTGCGACGTGAACAGGCTCTTTGACATGTCCATGGGGTTCACCTGCTGCAGGTATTCCAGGAGGCCTGCAGGGACATTTAGCTGTTTCTTCTTTATTTTTAAAAATTTCTCTAGGATCCAGGATTTGATCTGGTAAACTTCAGCAGGGAGTCCCGAAATGGTCAACCTCCCAGTGGCTTCGTTGAACGAGAGCTTCAGCTCAGGAGAAACGTCAGAAGCAGCTTTCTGCAGCCCTTCCTCCGTCAGGATGTGGAAATACGCAGGAGAAAAGTCCAGGCGCTCAGTCACGCCTTTGGTCTGCCGTTCAATGTGACTCATTATTTTAAGAAGGATGTTTTCTACGGGAGCTCGGATTTTCTTTATATCGTCAGCTCTGCCGGCGACCGTCAACACGTCTCTGGATGGATCGAACTCCACTAAGGCGTCTTCCTTCACCACCGAGCGGACTTCCTTCTCAGCAGCTCTCCATGCCTCTGTGTTTGCGTCGCATTCGAAGGCCGAGTACTGGGCCATGAGTTTGCAGAAGGCGTCCTTCGCCGCCTCCGCCCAGCTGTCTACGTCTTTCGCAGTCAGACTTTTCTGCCTCAGAAAACTCGGCAGGGGGCCGAGTTTCACCTCAGGCTGGTCCAAATCTACGCTGCAGAAATGCGGCCGCATCTGATCGTTGAGGCTTTTCAGCATTTTCTTGAATAGGAGGAATTTCCAGACCACTGGCAGAACCTTCTGGGTGACGGGCTCCGGCATCTTCCAGGCCGGCCGCGCCTGGCCGTACAGGGCGGTTCCCAGAGACTCGTAGAACGCGTACAGCTTGACGGGGATGGAGCGCATCACATGGTCTTCTTTAACGCAGATGCTCTGAACAACTGCAGCAAGACACCAAGAACAGAGAGAGGCGGTGAAAGGATGAATTCAGCAGATAATCATGCTACAACAAATCTGGGACGTTTTTCAAAATAAAAGCTGCTTTGATGCAACCAGAGGAACTCAGTCCTTCAGTCTGTTAATCCTGACCAAACGTTGGGTCTGACTGCAGGTCTCTGCTGCTGCTTTAGGTTTTAAATCGCCTTGTTCACCCTGAGCGGTTCGGCCCGGTTCTGGATGCGGTTTGGTCCGTTTCCACCATAGAAGCAGCTCAGCGACCTGCAGCTCTACGTCCAGTGACGCGGTGCGGTTAGGGCGGAGCTACCGGCTTCACACCACAGTCCGCTGTGACCACGGACCAAAGAGCATCACAAAACGAGACTCACCAGTACGATGTCCGGGTTTAACACCGAACATCGTACTGGGTTAAACCCAGAGTGAGAGTCCAACTGCTCTGGTTTCAATGACTAGTTTTATTATAACTCCTGTTATTCACAGCTGGTCTCCTGTCACTGCAGGGCTTTACTGATGAAGAACCAGAGAAAAGGAGCGAAACCTTTTGGGTCCCTGAAGGAGACGATGGCCGCCTGCTCCTCTGGGATCATCACCACGTCCTCAGGAAGCTCCCAGTTCTTCTCAAACCACAACTCAATCATGTCTGGAACCAGTCAGGGACAATCCGACACAAAACATGTAAAAATATCAATAATCATTTCAGTAACAAAACCTTATTAATTCCATTGATAAAAATGAGACCTGAGTGTCTCTCATTGTTCCAAAAACTTAAGAGTTAAACCAAAAAAGCATAAATGTTAAAATTGTAAGAGTATTTATTAAAATCAAACATATTTCTGAAATGTTTGTTTACCTTTGAGGACAGTCGGAGGAAGACTCTCCATGCGGACGCTCTTTGCTGCCCCTAGTGGCCGAGCCGTCAGTCCGTGTTTCTTCATCTTGGAGTTTTTCTGACTCGCAGTTATAAACTTTTCCACATCTGATGAACAGTTTACAGTTTAGGGAGGGAGGCAGTAAGAAAGAACATCATCAAACTTCACAGTTTTATTATCCAGTTTAACTTTCTCCACTGAGATTCTGGCAGATGAAGATATGAAACTTTAAAATCTTTAAACTGATGTTTGTGCTTAAAACATCATTTTTATTGATCTGATGTGATTTCTAATTTTCTCACAAACTGAATTTTGGATTTTTTTTGCCTGACATTAAAAATGTAAAACATAAAACCTTGAAATATTTTATTCTGTCTAAAGAATCTATAAAATGACGTTTCACTTCCTGATTGGACATTTATGCAGATTTGTTTAGATGAACTATAATTTGTTTCACAGAGGGGACCGGTCCGGCTCCGTCAGCCGGTTCTGGTTCCGGTTCTGGTTCCGGTTCCTACCTGTGGGGGCGCTGAAGTTCACCACGGCCAGGTTGGATTCCCAGATCATCTCCAGACTGAAGTCGTTCTCATCCAGACCAGAGACGGTTTCCACCAGCATCTGCAGATAATCTTTGTTCAGGTTCTCCGAGACGTTCTCCAGAACCACGGCAACGACCGGATCCGACCCAGAACCTGGCAGAGGTTTTACAGAAACATTTTTAGCTTCCCTTCGTTTCACGAGGAAGCGATGAAATGTAAGATGATCAGAGGGGAATTCTGCAGGAATTTAAGGTCAGAATAACCAGAAACTGTAACAGTTTGTCCCGTTGAAGAAAAAGCTCCTGAAGGTTTAAATCATTTTCATGTTTCTGTTCTGATCTCTGGTGTTTTTACCTCCCTGGTTTCCTGCAGGAGCTCCTTCCTCTGGTTCTGGTTCTGGTCTTTGGGTCTTGGAATCTGCAGCTGGATCTGAATCAAATATCATTTGTATAATTATTTGGTGCATTCTGCTGCAAAACGATATTTTCTCTTCTTAACACAAAGTATTTAGTTCTGTTAGAGCTGCGGGTCCATTTCCTGTCGGCTTCATGAACTGACAGCATTTCTGAGTAAAATTGAAGATTCAGTCCAGACAGTTTTCAGACGGAGACACGGTTCTGGTCCTTATGGTTCTGGTCCTTCTGGTTCTGGTCCTTCTGGTTCTGTTCCTTCTGGTTCTGGTCCTTCTGGTTCTGGTTCTTCTGGTTCTGGTCCTTATGGTTCTGGTCCTTCTGGTTCTGGTTCAGTGTCTGGTCGTTTGTTTAAATGTCGTCTGATTATTTTACAGTTTCTCTCAGTCTCACCAAGTTAAAACCGATTAAACAGAACCGGGTCAAACCCAGAGCAGAACCCGGATCTGGACCAGAACAGAGATGTTTACCTGAGCCGTCGGTGCTGCTGGTCGTCTGGATCTGTGGAGAAACCAGAGAGAATCATCTGAGACGGGAAGATCCACTGGTTCTGATGTTCATCGGGTCAGAACCGATAAACGTTAAAGTTCAGCTTTAACTGGACTCATGTCGACCAACAACTAGATGATTTATAATCCTGAGGGTCTTTAAACTAATCGATCTTCACCCAGACGGCAGGTTTTACCTGAGCAGGTCCAGAACCGAGCCGCAGCCGCACAGATTTACCGTCCACCTTGATCTCATGATCCTTCTTAGCCAGGACTTGATCTCTGACTGCAAACACATGAAGCATCGAGTCATCCTGACCGTTTATCCAGTTACACTCTGAATGCAGAGCAGCCCAGTTTAACCAGCAGGACTCCCAGTAACAGCCTGGTTCTGGAGTAACAGCTTCCAGAACCAGGCTGTTACTGGTTCTGGAAGCAGAACCAGTAACAGCCTGGTTCTGTCTCCATGTCCCTGCTGGGCCAGATCACCTCAGCTCTGATCCTGACCTTTAACCCCGGCCTCAGGTCATGAGGTCAGACTCGGACCTGATCAGCTGACTGGTGACTCATGTGCCTCCAGGATGAAGGAGCAGCCCAGGTGCATGCTGGGAGCTCAGCTGCGTGTCAGGTTGTTTATTAACCAGCAGGATGTTTATGATCATAATTAATAACTTTAAACATTTAGACGCCATTTTTGAAGGAAAGTTTCGGACTGAGAAAGTAAAACAGCTCCTGGTTTTCCTTCAGGACTTTCTTTAAGTCAGTGAACTTTTCCTCCCTGGCTAAACTGGACCTTTACGTCCCGGTTCGGAGCAGAACCAGAGCCTCGCAGGAACTCACCCTCCTCCGCTCGGAAGAAGACGGCGGCTCTGGCGGCCTCCTCCTCCACCTCCACCCGGCAGTCTCCTCCGCTGGACTTCTTCTTGCTCTGGAAGTAAAGCTGCAGTTTGTTCCGGACGGTTTTACTCTGGGCCGGGCTCCAGTCGCCCTCCACGGTCACGGCGGGACACTCGGACTCCTCCATGGTTCGGGTCCAGACTCGAACTGACGGAACCGCCGCAGCAGCAGCAGGAGGAGGAGGAGGTTCGGCTTCGGGTTTCTTTCACTTTCGTTTCGTCATAAACGGTGAAAACAAAACTAGAACCAGCGGCTGGAAATCAACTCAAACATAAAGTTTAATATGGAAAATATTATTTTTTACAGGCGTTAAATAAAATCTGAGAAAAATCTGAGAATCAACAGAAAATTCAGAATAAAACTAAAGAGATTATTCTTCATATCTAAACATAAAGTTTTAGAATCATTTTTAGTTAAAGCAAGTTTTATTTGTTAGTTTTTACTTTTCCTTAAACAGTTTATTCTGAGCTATTTGGGCTCAGGTCGCATTTTAAACATCTCATTAAAAGCACTGCAGGCGAGCAGCGCCCTCTGGCGGACACTCTCTGAACGCTTTGTTGTTTTCCTCTGTTCTACCTGAACAGGTAGAACCCGCGGCTTCATGTTAAACCAGGGGTGTCAAACTCAGTTTCACCGAGGGCCACTTCAGCATATTGGCCCCCCTCAACGGGCCTCATTGACGGTACAGATCAGGAGTGCATCCCTGCTAAAACACCCCTGCTAAAAGGTTGACTTCCCTCATTCAGGTCTGTAGAGGCTTATAATGAGTCAATGGTCCAGGTGTGTTAGAGAAGGAACCATCTAAAGCTGCAGATGGTGGAAAACTAGACTTGGGCAGCCCCAGCATAAATGTATAAAAATACAATGTTAAAAATAAATTAAACACCTCATATTGTTAAATAACTGATTTTATGTATTAAAGTTTTAAATATCACATTTGAGTTTCCATGGATGTAAAATTACTGCTCAGTTTAAAAATTACAATATTTAAATCAGTGTTTAAAGGTGAGCAAACAAATAATAAAAACAAGTCACATGGGCAGACATGATAGACTTTACACAGAGATTTAGTCTCAGAGGCAACTGAAACCAATTAATAAAAAAACCCTTTCTGAATATCATCTCATGGTCTCTGAACTAAATGCGTCTTTCTGACCGGAGCTGACAGCGAGTTGAAGAGTTATGGACCGGACGCTTTGGAGCGTCTGGTTAGGAAGCGCATTACAAACCTTTGGTTGAAATGTAGTTTGTAGTCAATTCGTGCTCAAAACCTATTTTAAGTCAATCATTGGCCTATAAAATGCTGGGGGGCCACATGTGGCCCGCGGGCCTTGAGTTTGACACATGCATTACGCCATAGAACTGCCAATTGGTAACTGAAGTAAAGTAGCTTCGATTTCAAAGAAGCCGACATTGAAGTCGATTGGCAAATGAACCATCACAAAAGAGGAAGGCTCTTATTGTCTCACTGCACCCCAAGAGATGCATAACCTACAAAAACCATTTCTGTCTGGTTTCGAACCAGCGACCTTTTGCATGTAAAGCAAACGTGATAACCACTACACTACAGGAACTCAGGCTCTTTGCAGTGTTCCTGGTAGATGATCCACATTTTGTTAGAGACTAACGTCAATGATGGGCATGGAACAATGTCAAATACTTACAGATCCCCTCAGAGAGCACAGTAACTTGGTGAACAAACTGTCAGACTTATACTTGTGCCTAATTTCACATTACAGTCCATAAACTAAGCCTGGGATCAACAAATTGTATTGAAGATATCATTAGCAGAGACAAATGGTTCTACAGAGACTTGGCTAAATGGCTAAAAAATAAAATCAATACTTACAAATAAAAAATGGTTCAAAAATAAAATTAACACATTAAAATAAAAAATATCTCTGAAATACAATCAACACTTGAAAATGAAAAATGGTTCAAAAATAATATCAACACTTCAACATACAAAATCTCTGGAAAATAAAATATTATGTATGTTGTTTTGAAAAACATTGGAATATAAGCACTTTTATCAAATCTTCATTGTGGTAAGATCATGTAAGTTCTTCTTAAATCCATGGAAACTCAACAGTTTGTAAGGTAGGTGAGTTAGCTCAGCAGGTTAGAGCACGGTGCTGGTAATCCTGAGGTTGTTGGTTCAAACCCCGTATGGGGCAATTCATGTGTAAGGGCTTTCAGACAATCAACACTTCACAATAAATAAGGGTTCAAAAATAAAATCAACACTTTACAATAAATAACAGTTCAAAAATAAAATCAACCCTTCAAAATTAAAAATGGTTCATTTATATTTTCACATCCACCTGAATAGTTGCGCCCCTGGTTGTGTTAATCCATTTGAGGAGCCGGCAGTTTATCTTGAGGAAATAAAAGACGACGCAGAAGTTAATTAGACTGTAACATGCGCCGCTGCGAAGAATTAGAATCCGCTCATACAGCGGATTTAGCAAATGGAGCCTCCTGGGTTCACGTTACCCAGGAGAGCGGCGCTCTGGAGGAGCTGCAGACGTAACATCTGTCCGTTTCGGAGAAGCGAAACCACGCAAAAAAATAAATAAATAAATAAATAATCCTGGTAAAAGTGCACACCGGACAGGGTAAAACACTCAGAGTTCAGTTGATCTGTTTGGATCAGACAGATCCAACTGACTGATGAATTAGCGCAGATTTTTCTGCAGATGGGAACCAGGAGGAAGTTGTTCAGACCCCAGTGGGTGAAGTGATGCTAATTTAAGTGAAGTCGCTTAATTTAATTTATTAAAAGTTATTGGGGCCTCAGTCAGTGGTTTTTGTAACTACGGAGAAAAATGTAGATGCATTTATCTGCTTAATCTGTGATGGGATCTGGATTCACGGTGAATATTAACTAAACCGCAAAAAATGCGGCTAAATATCCGATGTTAATATGATTGTAATTTCACGGATAAAAATAGTACATGACCGATTTTTTTTATGTTGTCGGTCAAGATAACGGATAACAAAAAAAGTCTAGTGCCACCTGCCGCCCTGACATCAACTCACACACATCTTCATTCACAGTCTTACTCAGGGGTGCAACTACATATTATTCAGGTGGATGCGAAAACATAAATCGCCCCCCCCCCCCAAAAAAAAAGGAAGGTACGTGAAGGAGCGTAGAAAACATACGGTCGCTTTATCCGTATGAGCGACCGTATGTTTACCCCCCCGAGACGAAGACACGTGAAAGGTAAAACTCGCTACATTTACATTTACATGTGCGCGAAGTGAAGGAGCGTAAGGGCGCGGTGAAGTGTATGCGAAGGCATCATCGGGGCGCCGCCCCCTCCAGACGGGGTTTTGACGCCCCCTCTGGTGCAGCGCCCCTATGCGTTGCATGCACTGCATACCCACTTTTTGCACCACTGGTCTTACTTGTAAATCGATTTTTCTTTTCTTGGTCGTTTTGATGTTAGCTTGTCGATGTCTAGTTTTATTCTCTGGGAAAATCAATAAGCAGCTTGAGGTGACTCTGCTGCTCTCTAGTGGCGAGAAGCCGCAATGTTGGCTGGTAACAATCGGAATGCATTGTGGGAGATGTAGTTTGTAGTCAATTCGTGCTCAAAACCTATTTTAAGTCAATCATCAGCCTATAAAATGCTGGGAGGGGGGGGAGGCCACATAAAATGACATGGTGGGCCACATGTGGCCCGCGGGCCTTGAGTTTGACACATGTGTGTTAAACCGTCTCATGTTTTATATATTTCTACCCATAAAGTCCTGAAAGGGTTTGGATTTAAATCCATTTCTGAGCTTCTGCTCAGATAAAAACCAGGTAAACCCTCAGTCAGACCCACTGACTTCAGAACCAGAACCAGAACCATTTAGTCTCTCTGCTCCTCAGATCTGGAATAAACTCCCTGGAAACCTGAGATGTTCAGAAACTGTTGATTCCTTATAATAGTAATATGAATATAGAATTTATTTACAGTTAATTTGGTTTAAATATTCATTAAAATGTTTTTATATGATGATTATTTTTTAATATCTGTCTTGTTTTTAATGTAATTTGTGTTCCTCATATTTCCATCTGCATGTGCAGGAACTTTAATAAATCAAACTAAACGTTTATAAATATGTTTATTTTCTATGTTGATCATTTGATTCAAATTTGATTTAAAAAAGAAACAAAGCAAACAAACATCAAAACTAAAAGTGGAATTATAAGCGAATGGGACCTGAAAAGATTCAGGCGTCAGAGGATGATGATGATGATGACGATGATGATGATGATGATGATGATGATATAAAACATCTGTGGACTTTCTGAGGACGCGGCAGCAACACGACTCCATCAGAAACCATCTTGGTAAAAGGTCATTGATTTCTTAATGAGGAGAAGGACAAACGGATCAGGTACGGTAAGCTGTAACTTTGTGACGTTACAGCTTACCGTACCACCAAACCACAGCTGCACAGTAAAGATGGTTGGTTATCAGTACAGGATGGACATTCCCTTCACCGCCCTCCTGAAACGAACCTATGAAGACGGAGAGACCAGATCAGTCATCGTCTCTGGAACGTATCATGAAGTCCAAGTTGGAGAAATCAGGGCTGAGGTGGAAAGATGTAAACCTTTGTCCCGTTCTTAAGCCTTTTCAAACTAAACACAGGAAGGAAACTGAAAAACTATAAAGTATAGTTAGTACAACGTTACCAGGCATCTGACACAGAGCTTCAGCTTCATTTATGCTTTTTAATTTAGACTCTAATGTAATCAGTGGGAGTCATACAGAATATTTCTGGTACATTTCAGGCCTTTTGGTTTGATATTTTCAGAAAGTTATCATTACCAAAGTAATTTTCTCCAGTGATAATTTACTTGTTGTGCACTGAACTTAATTATTCTCCTAAATCATGTTAAAATGAATGAAAACATCAAGATTAGAGAGACAAATGGGGAGAACCTGCTGGGTTTTTACTGCTGCTTGTAGTAAAGAACCAGAACATCATGGAGGCTTTTAACTCTGGGACTCTGGGACTGGAGGAGTTTTCACAGCTGGTGCAAACTAACTAACTAACTAACTAACTAACTAACTAACTAACTAACTAACTAACTAACTAACTAACTAACTAACTAACTAACTAACTAACTAACTAACTGCTGAGTCAGTTTGTTAGCTTGTTGTGCTTTCCAGTACAATTTGTAAACTTTTCTGTCTATATTATCAAATAACTCCAAACTTATTAAATCAGATTTGATTTCATAAAGTTTTCAACCATTTCTGTTTTTAAACTGTCATTTGATGCTTTTATTAATTTATTAGTTAGAAAAGATAAAATCACATTTTAATTTCCCACTGCAGAATAAAAAAAGATAAATTTATCTGATTGCAACGTATCAAAAACAAACAAAACTTAAACTGCAGCAGCATCGTTTCTCTCTGCTGCCACATCCAAACTGACCTGCTGCAGGATTCACTGCTGCATCTCAGTACCTCAGTCATGTGTCTACATGATGAAGAACATAAAGTATTTAGTTAACAATCATCTAATTTAAAGTTTATTCAGATCCAGATGAATCATTGTGAGCCATTTTATGTATTTTTTTTGCCATTAATAAAGTTTATAATCAATAAAAATAAAATTGCTGTTTTGTTCCAAACTTACATGAATTAATTTTTAAATTGTATAAAATGACAAAGTTTCTAAATGAACAGTGGAGGCGGCCAGCCATGAAATGAGTCTAAAACTAAAGAATAACTAGAACATAGTTAAACTAGAGAAGAAATAAACATAACTAGAATAACTACTAAAGTAAAACAGAAACAAAACTGGTCTAATCAAAGAAACAGGACGATAAACAAACCTCCAACCAACCCAGGATCCAAACAGCCTGTTACCCATGAGCCTCTGCAGCTGCTGGGAACTAATCCATGTTCCTGGTGCTGGTCAGGACTCAGACAGCAGCAGCTGCTGCTTAACCTGGTGAAATAAAACCTGCAGCAGTTTTTCTTTGTCCTGGTTAAACAGAAAAGTCTTTATTCTGGAAATGTGTTTAAGGTAACAGCTGCTGGATTATTGAAAGACTATATTTGGTTGTTAAAGTTACATTAAACACATTGTTGTTATGGTTTATGTTGCTTTGTGTTTAGATTCTTACTATTTTCCTTCTCCTTCAGCTCTCTGGGCATTAACTTTAGACTTCATTCTGGTTTCAGGCCTTTTGGTTTGTAGATTCTTTGACTTTATTTCTGGTCTCTAAATGTGTTTATTTATAATTTCCCATAATGCCTTGCTCATTTCTTTCCCACAGCTGCTTCACCTGATCAGACTCACCTGGTTTCTGTTTCCTCCTCAGTACTGAAGCTGCTGGTTTCCTTTATTTCTTTCTGGTTTCTTCCTTTGCACTCAGCCAATATTTTTTTATCAGTTTATTTTATTTGGGCCTGTAATTATTTATTCTGAGGCATTTAGACCAGGACTCTGTAAAAGAGGCTTCAGCTTGATGCAGAGTTTTCCTGACTGGGTGTAAAAAATTGGCATAAACTCTTGTAGTTTCACCACCTGCTGCTGTAAATACTGAAAAAGTCATTATAATCTGACATTTAAACATTTATGTATAAAGTTAAAAGTGATTAAATAAATGCAGCTTCCATTGATTTCTTGGATTCAGTTTGTTTTACCCAAAATGTTCACAGCCCTTCTCACTTTTCCTTCTGCTGGGTGTGAACAGGTTTCCTCTCATCCTCGTTCTGTCTGACCATTTAAAAAACTTTTAAATAATAAAAAATAAAAGAATCTTTGAAATCATCTGGTAATTTCCTCAGTTTCCCAGCAGAGGGCAGCAGCATGTTTCTGTCATAACTCCAGGTTGTGAATTTACAGTCTTTATAAAACAGAACCAGCAGCTTCATGATGGATTTATTTATAAATGAAACACAATCTGTTACCTGAACATGGTGACTTTGTCAGGAAAACGAGGCACAACTGTAGAACCTGATCTGGGTTTATGATTCTTATCCAGTTCAGCTTTGAGTTTTCAAAATAAAAACCAACATTTAACTGAACCAGCAGCGGAAACTAAAACTTGTGAACCGTTTTGTTTTTTTACCTGCTGAAATTGAATCACTGCAATATTTCAGTGGAACAAATCGTCATTTTTGAGAGCAGAACTGTAAACCATTTTGATTCAAAATGTCACATTTGATTTTCTTCCCTTTTCTCAGATCCAGGTCTGTCACAGTAAAACGTTTAGCTGGACGATGAAGTTACTGCGATAAATGATAATATTGTTGTTTTGAGACCATTTTCCAGTAATATAATAGTAATAACATAATAATGCAAGAACACATTGTGATAAATAAACTTTAAAATCTAATATAAATTAAATGCATTTTAAATATACAAAATAAATGAACAAAACTGCAGAAACAACAAATAAAAGGAACTATGAAGTCTCGGTAAGCACACCTGTCCTTCAAAAAATATTTAAATATCTAAAATAAAATAGTAATAATAATGAAATCTCTGTAAATAAAAAAATGTCTGGTTGAGACCAAAACAACAGACTGAAGACTTTATCATCCAGTTTTACGTAGAAAGAAGAATGGGAATGATTGATCTAGTTTTAATTTATCATGTGATTTATTGATTTATTTACTCCGACGGGCCTAGTCAAAGTCAAACATTTAAAAAATCAGTTAAATGCTGATTTGCGTTTGAGAATGTCTGCTTTTGATAAAAAGTTCTTGGATATCTGAGTTCCTGATCACTAAGAAATGAAACAGGAAGCAAAAGAAGATGATCAGTAAAAAATGAATCTTTGAGTTTCCTGTTGCTGGGCCATGAAGGACTGAAGGAAGAGCATCTGATCAGCACCAGGAAGAGGAAGGAAACTGATCAGCACCAGGAAGAGGAAGGAAACTGATCAGCACCAGGAAGAGGAAGGAAACTGATCAGCAGGAAGAGGAAGGAAACTGATCAGCAGGAAGAGGAAGGAAACTGATCAGCAGGAAGACGAAGGAAACTGATCAGCACCAGGAAGAGGAAGGAAACTGATCAGCACCAGGAAGAGGAAGGAAACTGATCAGCACCAGGAAGAGGAAGGAAACTGGTCATCACCAGGAAGAGGAAGGAAACTGATCAGCACCAGGAAGAGGAAGGAAACTGATCACCAGGAAGAGGAAGGAAACTGATCAGCACCAGGAAGAGGAAGGAAACTGATCAGCACCAGGAGGAGGAAGGAAACTGATCATCACCAGGAAGAGGAAGGAAACTGATCATAACCAGGAAGAGGAAGGAAACTGATCATCACCAGGAAGAGGAAGGAAACTGATCAGCACCAGGAAGAGGAAGGAAACTGATCACCAGGAAGAGGAAGGAAACTGATCACCAGGAAGAGGAAGGAAACTGATCATCAGGAAGAGGAAGGAAACTGATCACCAGGAAGAGGAAGGAAACTGATCACCAGGAAGAGGAAGGAAACTGATCATCAGGAAGAGGAAGGAAACTGATCAGCACCAGGAAGAGGAAGGAAACTGATCACCAGGAAGAGGAAGGAAACTGATCACCAGGAAGAGGAAGGAAACTGATCATCAGGAAGAGGAAGGAAACTGATCAGCACCAGGAAGAGGAAGGAAACTGATCATCACCAGGAAGAGGAAGGAAACTGATCAGCACCAGGAGGAGGAAGGAAACTGATCATCACCAGGAAGAGGAAGGAAACTGATCAGCACCAGGAAGAGGAAGGAAACTGATCATCACCAGGAAGAGGAAGGAAACTGATCAGCACCAGGAAGAGGAAGGAAACTGATCATCACCAGGAAGAGGAAGGAAACTGATCATCAGGAAGAGGAAGAAAACTGATCATCACCAGGAAGAGGAAGGAAACTGATCATCAGGAAGAGGAAGAAAACTGATCAGCACCAGGAAGAGGAAGGAAACTGATCATCACCAGGAAGAGGAAGGAAACTGATCATCAGGAAGAGGAAGAAAACTGATCAGCACCAGGAAGAGGAAGGAAACTGATCATCACCAGGAAGAGGAAGGAAACTGATCATCAGGAAGAGGAAGAAAACTGATCAGCACCAGGAAGAGGAAGGAAACTGATCATCACCAGGAAGAGGAAGGAAACTGATCATCAGGAAGAGAAAGAAAACTGATCAGCACCAGGAAGAGGAAGGAAACTGATCAGCACCAGGAAGAGGAAGGAAACTGATCATCACCAGGAAGAGGAAGGAAACTGATCAGCAGGAAGAGGAAGGAAACTGATCAGCACCAGGAAGAGGAAGGAAACTGATCATCAGGAAGAGGAAGGAAACTGATCAGCACCAGGAAGAGGAAGGAAACTGATCATCAGGAAGAGGAAGGAAACTGATCAGCACCAGGAAGAGGAAGGAAACTGATCATCAGGAAGAGGAAGGAAACTGATCATCAGGAAGAGGAAGGAAACTGATCAGCAGGAAGAGGAAGGAAACTGGTCAGCACCAGGAAGAGGAAGGAAACTGATCAGCACCAGGAAGAGGAAGGAAACTGATCAGCAGGAAGAGGAAGGAAACTGATCATCACCAGGAAGAGGAAGGAAACTGATCAGCACCAGGAGGAGGAAGGAAATTGATCATCAGGAAGAGGAAGGAAACTGATCATCAGGAAGAGGAAGAAAACTGATCAGCAGGAAGAGGAAGGAAACTGGTCAGCACCAGGAAGAGGAAGGAAACTGATCAGCACCAGGAGGAGGAAGGAAACTGATCATCACCAGGAAGAGGAAGGAAACTGATCAGCACCAGGAAGAGGAAGGAAACTGATCAGCACCAGGAAGAGGAAGGAAACTGATCATCAGGAAGAGGAAGGAAACTGATCATCAGGAAGAGGAAGGAAACTGATCATCAGGAAGAGGAAGGAAACTGATCAGCACCAGGAAGAGGAAGGAAACTGATCATCAGGAAGAGGAAGGAAACTGATCAGCACCAGGAAGAGGAAGGAAACTGATCATCAGGAAGAGGAAGGAAACTGATCATCAGGAAGAGGAAGGAAACTGGTCAGCACCAGGAAGAGGAAGGAAACTGATCAGCACCAGGAAGAGGAAGGAAACTGATCAGCACCAGGAAGAGGAAGGAAACTGATCAGCACCAGGAAGAGGAAGGAAACTGATCATCAGGAAGAGGAAGGAAACTGATCATCAGGAAGAGGAAGGAAACTGATCATCAGGAAGAGGAAGGAAACTGATCATCAGGAAGAGGAAGGAAACTGATCAGCACCAGGAAGAGGAAGGAAACTGATCATCAGGAAGAGGAAGGAAACTGATCAGCACCAGGAAGAGGAAGGAAACTGATCAGCACCAGGAAGAGGAAGGAAACTGATCATCAGGAAGAGGAAGGAAACTGATCATCAGGAAGAGGAAGGAAACTGATCATCAGGAAGAGGAAGGAAACTGATCAGCACCAGGAAGAGGAAGGAAACTGATCATCAGGAAGAGGAAGGAAACTGATCAGCACCAGGAAGAGGAAGGAAACTGATCATCAGGAAGAGGAAGGAAACTGATCATCAGGAAGAGGAAGGAAACTGGTCAGCACCAGGAAGAGGAAGGAAACTGATCAGCACCAGGAAGAGGAAGGAAACTGATCAGCACCAGGAAGAGGAAGGAAACTGATCAGCACCAGGAAGAGGAAGGAAACTGATCATCAGGAAGAGGAAGGAAACTGATCATCAGGAAGAGGAAGGAAACTGATCATCAGGAAGAGGAAGGAAACTGATCATCAGGAAGAGGAAGGAAACTGATCAGCACCAGGAAGAGGAAGGAAACTGATCATCAGGAAGAGGAAGGAAACTGATCAGCACCAGGAAGAGGAAGGAAACTGATCAGCACCAGGAAGAGGAAGGAAACTGATCATCAGGAAGAGGAAGGAAACTGATCATCAGGAAGAGGAAGGAAACTGATCATCAGGAAGAGGAAGGAAACTGATAATCAGGAAGAGGAAGGAAACTGATCAGCAGGAAGAGGAAGGAAACTGATCAGCACCAGGAGGAGGAAGGAAACTGATCATCACCAGGAAGAGGAAGGAAACTGATCATCACCAGGAAGAGGAAGGAAACTGATCATCAGGAAGAGGAAGGAAACTGATCAGCACCAGGAAGAGGAAGGAAACTGATCAGCACCAGGAAGAGGAAGGAAACTGATCATCAGGAAGAGGAAGGAAACTGATCAGCATCAAGAAGAGGAAGGAAACTGATCAGCACCGGGAAGAGGAAGGAAACTGGTCAGCACCAGGAAGAGGAAGGAAACTGATCATCAGGAAGAGGAAGGAAACTGATCAGCATCAAGAAGAGGAAGGAAACTGATCAGCACCAGGAAGAGGAAGGAAACTGATCAGCAGGAAGAGGAAGGAAACTGATCAGCACCAGGAAGAGGAAGGAAACTGATCAGCAGGAAGAGGAAGGAAACTGATCAGCACCAGGAAGAGGAAGGAAACTGGTCAGCAGGAAGAGGAAGGAAACTGATCAGCAGGAATAGGAAGGAAACTGATCATCAGGAAGAGGAAGGAAACTGATCAGCACCAGGAAGAGGAAGGTAACTGATCATCAGGAAGAGGAAGGAAACTGATCAGCACCAGGAAGAGGAAGGAAACTGATCATCAGGAAGAGGAAGGAAACTGATCATCAGGAAGACGAAGGAAACTGATCAGCAGGAAGAGGAAGGAAACTGATCATCAGGAATAGGAAGGAAACTGATCATCAGGAAGAGGAAGGAAACTGATCATCAGGAAGAGGAAGGAAACTGATCATCAGGAAGAGGAAGGAAACTGATCATCAGTAATAGGAAGGAAACTGATCATCAGGAAGAGGAAGGAAACTGATCAGCACAAGGAAGAGGAAGGAAACTGATCATCAGGAAGAGGAAGGAAACTGATCAGCAGGAAGAGGAAGGAAACTGATCATCATCAGGAAGAGGAAGGAAACTGATCAGCACCAGGAAGAGGAAGGAAACTGATCATCAGGAAGAGGAAGGAAACTGATCAGCAGGAAGAGGAAGGAAACTGATCAGCAGGAAGAGGAAGGAAACTGATCATCAGGAATAGGAAGGAAACTGATCATCAGGAAGAGGAAGGAAACTGATCATCAGTAATAGGAAGGAAACTGATCATCAGGAAGAGGAAGGAAACTGATCAGCAGGAAGAGGAAGGAAACTGATCAGCAGGAAGAGGAAGGAAACTGATCAGCATCAGGAAGAGGAAGGAAACTGATCAGCACCAGGAAGAGGAAGGAAACTGATCATCAGGAAGAGGAAGGAAACTGATCAGCAGGAAGAGGAAGGAAACTGATCATCATCAGGAAGAGGAAGGAAACTGATCAGCACCAGGAAGAGGAAGGAAACTGATCATCAGGAAGAGGAAGGAAACTGATCAGCATCAGGAAGAGGAAGGAAACTGATCAGCACCAGGAAGAGGAAGGAAACTGATCATCAGGAAGAGGAAGGAAACTGATCAGCAGGAAGAGGAAGGAAACTGATCATCATCAGGAAGAGGAAGGAAACTGATCAGCACCAGGAAGAGGAAGGAAACTGATCATCAGGAAGAGGAAGGAAACTGATCAGCAGGAAGAGGAAGGAAACTGATCAGCAGGAAGAGGAAGGAAACTGATCATCAGGAAGAGGAAGGAAACTGATCATCAGGAAGAGGAAGGAAACTGATCAGCACCAGGAAGAGGAAGGAAACTGATCAGCACCAGGAAGAGGAAGGAAACTGATCATCAGGAAGAGGAAGGAAACTGATCATCAGGAAGAGGAAGGAAACTGATCATCAGGAAGAGGAAGGAAACTGATAATCAGGAAGAGGAAGGAAACTGATCAGCAGGAAGAGGAAGGAAACTGATCAGCACCAGGAGGAGGAAGGAAACTGATCATCACCAGGAAGAGGAAGGAAACTGATCATCACCAGGAAGAGGAAGGAAACTGATCATCAGGAAGAGGAAGGAAACTGATCAGCACCAGGAAGAGGAAGGAAACTGATCATCAGGAAGAGGAAGGAAACTGATCAGCATCAAGAAGAGGAAGGAAACTGATCAGCACCGGGAAGAGGAAGGAAACTGGTCAGCACCAGGAAGAGGAAGGAAACTGATCAGCAGGAAGAGGAAGGAAACTGATCAGCACCAGGAAGAGGAAGGAAACTGATCAGCAGGAAGAGGAAGGAAACTGATCAGCACCAGGAAGAGGAAGGAAACTGGTCAGCAGGAAGAGGAAGGAAACTGATCAGCAGGAATAGGAAGGAAACTGATCATCAGGAAGAGGAAGGAAACTGATCAGCACCAGGAAGAGGAAGGTAACTGATCATCAGGAAGAGGAAGGAAACTGATCAGCACCAGGAAGAGGAAGGAAACTGATCATCAGGAAGAGGAAGGAAACTGATCATCAGGAAGACGAAGGAAACTGATCAGCAGGAAGAGGAAGGAAACTGATCATCAGGAAGAGGAAGGAAACTGATCATCAGTAATAGGAAGGAAACTGATCAGCAGGAAGAGGAAGGAAACTGATCAGCAGGAAGAGGAAGGAAACTGATCAGCAGGAAGAGGAAGGAAACTGATCAGCATCAGGAAGAGGAAGAAAACTGATCAGCACCAGGAAGAGGAAGGAAACTGATCATCAGGAAGAGGAAGGAAACTGATCAGCAGGAAGAGGAAGGAAACTGATCATCATCAGGAAGAGGAAGGAAACTGATCAGCACCAGGAAGAGGAAGGAAACTGATCATCAGGAAGAGGAAGGAAACTGATCAGCAGGAAGAGGAAGGAAACTGATCAGCAGGAAGAGGAAGGAAACTGATCATCAGGAATAGGAAGGAAACTGATCATCAGGAAGAGGAAGGAAACTGATCAGCACCAGGAAGAGGAAGGAAACTGATCATCAGGAAGAGGAAGGAAACTGATCAGCAGGAAGAGGAAGGAAACTGATCACCAGGAAGAGGAAGGAAACTGATCAGCAGGAAGAGGAAGGAAACTGATCAGCATCAGGAAGAGGAAGGAAACTGATCAGCAGGAAGAGGAAGGAAACTGATCATCAGGAATAGGAAGGAAACTGATCATCAGGAAGAGGAAGGAAACTGATCAGCACCAGGAAGAGGAAGGAAACTGATCAGCAGGAAGAGGAAGGAAACTGATCAGCAGGAAGAGGAAGGAAACTGATCAGCATCAGGAAGAGGAAGGAAACTGATCATCAGGAAGAGGAAGGAAACTGATCATCAGGAAGAGGAAGGAAACTGATCAGCAGGAAGAGGAAGGAAACTGATCAGCACCAGGAAGAGGAAGGAAACTGATCAGCACCAGGAAGAGGAAGGAAACTGATCAGCAGGAAGAGGAAGGAAACTGATCAGCAGGAAGAGGAAGGAAACTGATCAGCACCAGGAAGAGGAAGGAAACTGATCAGCAGGAAGAGGAAGGAAACTGATCAGCACCAGGAAGAGGAAGGAAACTGATCAGCACCAGGCCCTGTGTGAGGCGCAGCTGCACTGCATGATGGTGATTTTATGTTTCTAACAGAAACATCATTGGATGAAAACAATGAAGCACCTGTACTAATTAAAACAGCCCCTAGGGGGCAATATTTTATGTTTTCCAGGCACATAGAGACATTATAAAACTCCACCAGGTCGCCATGTTGGAGCTGTTTGCTTAAAGCTGGGATTAAATAACATCATTAAATAATTTCTCTGAGATTTTCTGAGGTTCTCGTAATAAAAGCCAGTCGAGTGGCTCAGATCTGCAGAGTGACTGAAAACTGAGAGTCTACAGTAAAAAAATAATTATTTTAATTTGACTCATGTATTTGTTTTTCTGGTGTTTAACTTGTAAATGTTGTAAAACAATAAAACTGACAGTAGACATGATCAGATGCTCAACTTTATTAAGACAGAATCAAATTCAGATAGCAAATCATTTTGCAGAAGCTGGATATGATGAAGATGTGATCAGAATAAAGGGATATTTGCTCAGAATAACCAGGACCCTCTACTTAAAACACACATACTCTTTCACGCCGTCATTGTTAGAGTTGAGGTCTTTCTCGATGACGTTGATGCCGGCCCTCTTGTAGGCGGATACTGCCTCCATGTCGAGGATCACCGTGAGCAGCTTGATGGGATCGTTGCTGAAGTCCGTCTTCTTGTACCACAGGTACACCGGGGTTCCAGAGGTTCCCTCATTCAGGTTGACTCTCACCTGATTGTACTGTTGGTTCTCATAGCTCCTTTCGGACGCCTGATCAGTGGAGACCTGCAGATCTCTGATGGCCTTATTCTCAGCGGTGCTCTGTTGGTACCAGATGAAGACGTAAGACCCACCTGCACCTCTGTTGGTGTCTTCATCTATCCGGATGTAACCTTGACGGAACAAGTTGGCATCTGAAGAAGGATTGTTGGTGGCCTGGATGTCACAGATGTAGGTCTGATGCTCCCTCTTCATCCACAGGTAGATCCAATCTCCTCCAGCTTCACGGTTCAGGTCGCAGGTCGTCCTCTGCCACTGAGGCTGGGCCTTGTTGGCGTCCTCTTCTGCATTAGTGGAGACGGCCAGCTCCACGATCGGGACGTCGTACTCAGTAGAACCTTTGAAGAACCACAGGTAGATGTAGCTGCCCTTGGCTCCTTTGTTGAGATCCTTATCGATCTTGTGGTACCCTTCAGTGATCAGACCCTGTGTCATCTCATCAGTGAAGGAAAACTGGATCCTGGTGATCGCTCCAGAGGTACCGGTTTTGTACCAGAGATAGATGTAATTTCCCCCGACTCCTTTGTTCAGATCTACAGGGATTTTGGTGTAGCCTTGATGAATTAGATACCGCTCCTCATCTTCGTTCAGAGAAACATCGAGGTCAGTGATGTACTGCGTCATCTCTGGCTCCTGCATCAAAGTTAAACCAAGCATGAGACGGAGACCTGATACATCTGGCTACAGAGGAGAGCATTTTATTTAAATAAAATATCTTTATATATCTGATAAATATGAAACATCTCTTTCTCACGGAGATTCAGCTGCAACAAATGAAAATAAAATATAATTTATATGCATTGATAAAACTGTAAAAGCAGAACTAGTTGTTCTAAAGTTGGTTTGAATCAAGCTTGAAATTCAGACAAAACAGAAATATTTCCAGATTTTAAAAGGATTTGATAGAAAAACGGGTCAAATATGAACCCAGCTGGTTCTGTCCAGTTTGTCAAAATGATGGTTTCCTTATCAAACTGCTCAGTAACAGTTTCACTGTTAAACAGTTAAAGAGAGATGAATGGATGAAGCTGAATACTCACCTGTCCCCAGGTGATTGGCTGGTCGGATCTTCTGTCTGAAGGCTGCTGAACCTGAGCTGCTGACCTGGTCTTTATAAACCTGCTGGGAGCCGAGAGATGGTGGGTGTTAGAGAATTTTTGGTATTATCATTTTGTTATTACTTTAGTTCATATTCAGTCTAATGTTAATCAGTATTGTTGTGATTTTCTGTTTAAAGTGTTCTCTTCCTTATGTGTGTATGAACTGACCTGGAGGTCACGACTGTCTGTTCATCTTCATCGTGAGACAGTCAAACTCTGTGGTTCTCAGACCTTAAATTCTTCTTGTGTTATTTACCCTTTTTTTAGTTGACAGTTTGACCTAGAGCTGAACCGGGCTCAGACCGTAGATCAGTTATCACACCTGGAACTGGGTTGCTGGTTGTTTTAGTTACATGTTTTACGACCTCTGTTGTTTTCCTAACTGCCCCCTGTGACTGTTTTTCTTTGACAATAAAAGAAGGAGCTCACGTGAAAGCAGACCAGAACTCTCTGTCAGCAGCTCGGAGGAGATGTTGATGGAGTCTTCTCCTTTTGCAAAAGCTTTGTCATAAAATTCATATACGTTGTCTGTGGTTCTTTTATATAGGTTCGAGAAAAATACCCATCAGTGGGAAAACTTCTCCTATCAGGAGACGGTTTCTCTAGAAACACACACACACACACACGTTTGTTTTGCTATCTTTGTGGGGACTTTCCATTGACTTCTATTCATTTCTACTAATTTCTACAGCCTAATCCTGACCTTTACCCTTTTCCTAACCCTAGCCATCACATACCTAACCCTAACCAACCAAAACTCAATTCATACCTTAGCCCTAACTCTGACCCCTGACCCAAAAACAGGGTTTCCCCTAGTGGGGACCAGGCTCCGGTCCCCACGAGGAGCAATTGGTCCCCACAATGTATTACAAACAAGCGCACACACACAGAGACACACACACACACACGCACACATACGCACACACGATACTAAAACGCACAAGACATAAAACTGGAAGGATTCTCATTTCTTAATGTGTCTGTATAAAGAAAAATCTGAACTGATTCATTCATTAAGTTTCTGCCTGGAGGCCAAGATTCAGTTAGGGGTTTGGGGTAAGTGTCTGTGTGTGTGTGTGTCTGTGCGTGCATGTGTGTGTGTGTGTAGGTGTGTGTGTGTGTGCTCACATGTGACACAGTCACAAAGGGGAGGGTCGATGGCCCTGGTGCTCAGTGTAGGAACTCAGAGGGAATTAAACTACAACACATTTTAAATCGTGATTGTAATTTCCTTCATCCGTTCCAAAAACAGTCACTTAAATTTTAAACTCTAATAGATTATTTTCTGTAACACCTGCTAGTGTGACACATTTCAGTAAAAGCTTCTCATCTGTAAATGTATTTCTTAAGGATATGTGACAGAGACTAAACAGGCCCAGGTGAGGCTGCTGCTCATTTTTTCAGTTTTCCCCAAAGTTGAAAGTTTTTTACAGTGTACAACCTCACTCCAAGAGTTGCTCCAACATGGTAAATTGTTTTGTTTCCTTTAAAATCATCTACAGCTTTTGTCTCTGACTTATACGCTGCATGTTTTTTTTGGCCCTAATGATTCTTTTACTCCATCCAATATCTTACATGTTGAGTTCACTAACAAAACATAGTTCACCTGTAGTTGTTAAGGTTTCATTACTAAATATTAGAAATGATTAATGTGAACCATAAGTCTGTGTTAAAATATTTAATACAATTTGTATTTTTTATTTAGATTTGATGTTTTGATGTCAGCACTTGGATTTCTATTGGTTTATTGAATGATGCTCTATGTAGATATTTATCAAACTGAATGGTCATTCAGGGTTTATATAGTTTTTTCTTTTCTTTCAATGTTTGTTGTAAAAATTCAAATATATGCTGGCTGTCAACCAGTGTGATATTATTTACCAACAACCATGTAGCTTATTAGCATGGTGTTACATAAAATCTAAAGATGAAATGTACACTTGTTGTGGCTTATAAAGCAACAATCTTACCGGATGTACTCCGTGTTTTTCTTTCTTGTTAAAACTCTGACGTGATAAACAAACGTTGGAGGATGGTTGTGGGGAGGATCGGTTCAGCATGAGGCTTTCTGATTAATGTGACTTTTACTACGAGACTTCATGAAACTACCTGAGTGAAGTCGCCCCCCCCCCCCACCTTCTTCAAATCAGACAAAATTGGTGTCAAACGTTTGTGCTGGTTTGTGCAGCAAAAATTTTCATTTGTGCCGCTGTCATTTTAAAGATATAAAAAAATGTTTGATTTCATAAACACCAATTTTGTCTGATTTGAAGAAGGTGGGGGTAGGGGGGGCACTTCACTCAGGTTATGAAACTCCAGTTGTGTCCAGTAATAAAGAAACAAAGAAAGAAGGCAGAAAACGTACATGTTGGTTCCACAATGTTCCCCTGATAATATGGATAAAATCAGACATTACAGGGTAAAAGTAATTTGAACAGCAGGAAGCATATAAACAAGTCATGTCAATAAGTCAATGACATGATGCAATCCGCATATTTAAGTCAGACCAGGTGGAAAATGTATTGGAAAAGATTTTTTTTAAATTTCTTAGTTTTGTTCTACACCACCCGGTTCTACACCACCCGGTTCTACACCACCCGGTTCTACACCACCTGGTTCTACACCACCTGGTTCTACGCCACCCGGTTCTACACCACCCGGTTCTACACCACCTGGTTCTACACCACCCGGTTCTACACCACCCGGTTCTACACCACCCGGTTCTACACCACCTGGTTCTACACCACCCGGTTCTACGCCACCCGGTTCTACACCACCCGGTTCTACATCACCTGGTTCTACACCACCTGGTTCTACACCACCCGGTTCTACACCACCCGGTTCTACACCACCTGGTTCTACATCACCTGGTTCTACACCACCCGGTTCTACACCACCCGGTTCTACACCTCCTGGTTCTACACCACCCGGTTCTACACCACCCGGTTCTACACCTCCTGGTTCTACACCACCCGGTTCTACACCACCTGGTTCTACACCACCTGGTTCTACATCACCCGGTTCTACACCACCCGGTTCTACACCACCTGGTTCTACACCACCTGGTTCTACACCACCCGGTTCTACGCCACCCGGTTCTACGCCACCCGGTTCTACATCACCTGGTTCTACACCACCTGGTTCTACACCACCCGGTTCTACACCACCTGGTTCTACATCACCTGGTTCTACACCACCCGGTTCTACACCACCCGGTTCTACACCACCCGGTTCTACACCTCCTGGTTCTACACCACCCGGTTCTACACCACCCGGTTCTACACCTCCTGGTTCTACACCACCCGGTTCTACACCACCTGGTTCTACACCACCTGGTTCTACATCACCCGGTTCTACACCACCCGGTTCTACACCTCCTGGTTCTACACCACCCGGTTCTACACCACCCGGTTCTACACCACCTGGTTCTACACCACCTGGTTCTACACCACCTGGTTCTACATCACCCGGTTCTACACCACCCGGTTCTACACCACCCGGTTCTACACCTCCTGGTTCTACACCACCCGGTTCTACACCACCTGGTTCTACACCACCTGGTTCTACATCACCCGGTTCTACACCACCTGGTTCTACATCACCTGGTTCTACACCACCCGGTTCTACACCACCCGGTTCTACACCACCTGGTTCTACATCACCCGGTTCTACACCACCCGGTTCTACACCTCCTGGTTCTACACCACCCGGTTCTACACCACCCGGTTCTACACCACCTGGTTCTACGCCACCCGGTTCTACGCCACCCGGTTCTACACCACCCGGTTCTACACCTCCTGGTTCTACACCACCCGGTTCTACACCACCCGGTTCTACACCACCCGGTTCTACACCTCCTGGTTCTACACCACCTGGTTCTACATCACCCGGTTCTACACCACCCGGTTCTACACCACCCGGTTCTACACCTCCTGGTTCTACACCACCCGGTTCTACACCACCCGGTTCTACACCACCTGGTTCTACACCACCCGGTTCTACACCTCCTGGTTCTACACCACCCGGTTCTACACCACCCGGTTCTACACCACCTGGTTCTACACCACCTGGTTCTACACCACCCGGTTCTACACCTCCTGGTTCTACACCACCCAGTTCTACACCACCTGGTTCTACACCACCTGGTTCTACACCTCCTGGTTCTACACCACCTGGTTCTACAGTCCTTCACTGAGAGGAGTCTTTAAATTCTGACGGTTGTTCAGAAATAACTGAACATTTTAGCTCCACTCCACCTTGTTGAGAAAAGCTGAGATCATCCCACCTGCTGGAGATTTTAGCTTAATAGTAACAATAAATAAAGTTACATTTAAAAATAATTACACAGGCGACATCAAGACCCAACAGTAGTCAGACTGTAATAAAATTAATCTGGTTATTATTCTGTCCTGCAAACTTTGCTTTAATTCTACTTTTTTCTATTTAATGATAAAAAATCATAGTCAGGCAGAACGAGAGTCATGGAACAGGAAGAGCAGGTTTCCTGAAGAAAGAGGAAGTTTCCAGCCTGCAGTGAATAAAAATAGTTCAGATTGCTCATTTTGGGCATTAAAGGTTTAGAGAATAAAACCTAAACATTTTGAGTAACTGGATAAAACCCAGAGTGAAATACTTGAATTAATAATAACTTATAATTAGGCCAATAATTAATATTGGTTTAACCAGTGGTTGATGTTGGTTTTATTATAAGAATATTTACATTTACTCTTACACTTATGGAAGTACTTACAGGTGAAAGAAGTAACTGTAACTTTGGTATCAAATAATTAGAATAATGGATTATTCTTGGTTTTTCATTAATGTCTGTAATAACTCACATTATGATTATAATAAGAGTAACTAATAAGTAATGGTTATTATATTATAAGTGAATGCTAAATCAGAGAAACTAAAAGGTTATAAATGTGATTTTGACATTGAACTTGAAATGGTGTAAAATGTGTAACTGTAACTAAAGGTCACTGATGTTGTGTTGGAGGTAGATGGTAGGTTAAAGGTCAGGGGGAAAAGAATTCTCCCAGGGCAGAGGGAGCAATCAGTTCTCAGATACTCAACACAGCAATCAAAAGGTTTTAGCACAGCACATCTCTACTGATTAACATTAGACTGAATAATGAACTAAAGTAATAATAAAAATGATAATACAAAAAACCTCTAACGTCTATAAAAGGTGGGTGCAAAAGAGGAACCTTTGGTTGGATCCTTCAGGCAGCTTCGGGCCAAGATGGAGATGGACAAAGAACTCTGCAGCTGAAGAAGAGCCGAGGCCACAGAGCTGTTCTGCACATGCAGGGGCGGATCTACTGGGGTGGCAAGGCTCTCATTTGGGTTGGCAGTTGCCACCATCATGTACGTTGTTGCCACCCCAGCTGGCGACTATGAATTCAATAAATAGTTATGGGAAATCGGACATTAAGCGCACGAATCTCTTTTTTCTGACAACATTGAATGCAACACATCGTAACCTGACCCCTACTCCTGAGTAGCGGGAAGTGCGAGAGAAGGACAGAGGCAGCAGCATTGATATGGATGGATATAAATTACTGGACTGGACATTATGTGACTTATCGTGCGCCACACATGCCCATTGCTGTCCATTGAGTCAACGTTATGGACGAAGCTGAAGTTGGTTTCCAATTCTAGCTTCCAATAGCTAAAGGGCGATTCCACTTAATTTTTCACTACTTTCCGCATCTTTAATCAACTAGTTTAAAAACAACAACACCTAGACACTTCAAACCTGGACTAGATTATTCTGCTCTAATAGCAGAATACTTAAAACCATGTTTGGGATTTGTGAAACTTTTTCTGATTTGTGAAAACTCAATAAATGTTGGTTTTACCACTTTTTTGCATCTGAATCATACTAGAACTGGTCTAATTCCAAATCTACAACACCTAGACACTTCAAACCTGGAATAGATTATTCTCCTCTTCAAGCAGAATATCTAGAACCATGTTTGGGATTTGTGAAACTTTTTCTGATTTGTGAAACTTCAAAAAAGGGCAATTTTGCCCTATTTTTCGGTCTTGATCACACAGGAGCTGCTTCGACTCTTCAAACTTGAACTAAATTATTCTGCTCTAATAGCAGAATATGTAAAACCATGTTTGGGATTTGTGAAGCTTTTTTCTGATTTGTGAAACTTCCAAAAAGTGGATATCACCACTTTTTATTTATTTATCTCGGTCACACAAGAACTGCTCTAATTGGGGCCTGCCCATAGCAATGCATAGGGAGAGCAGCGACTGACTTGCAAAGCAGGTCAGTCACTGCCTCCATGCACTGCCTGGCAGGCACCTATTGTTCTACACCCAATAGAATGTCTCTTTAATATTTATTATTTATCTTTATTAAGGCAGTTCATTAACATTAGCACAAACATTAGCATTTCACTGCCCCCCACTAGTGCACTGCCTTGTGCACATTAGCCTTTTACCTAAAATAACCTATTTATTAAATTTCTTAATTATTTGCCATGTTTAGTATACTGAATGGAGTAAGTCAATGACAGAGAACATGCTAATGATGCCCCACATAAGAAGACTATATGGACACCCTTCTGTCAAATTTTAATCGGAGGGGAAGTACGGCTTCTCTGACCCGCTGACCTTCAGCTCGGTGGTGGAGCTCATCAACCACTACCGCCACGAGTCTCTGGCCCAGTACAACCCCAAGCTGGACGTCAAGCTGCTCTACCCGGTGTCCAAGCACCAGCAGGTAGGTGTCCCCGGCCGCCCTGCGGCCCGCGGCGCCGCGGCCCCTCTGATTGGCCGGTCGTGTCGCCCCTCAGGACCAGGTGGTGAAGGAGGACAGCGTGGAGGCCGTGGGCAAGAAGCTGCACGAGTACCACATGCAGTACCAGGAGAAGAACCGCGAGTACGACCGGCTGTACGAGGAGTACACCAGAACGTCGCAGGTACGGCCGGCGGGACGCCGCGCAGCCGCCGCTGAGCGCAGTGTCTGACCCCTCTGCCCCCCCAGGAGATCCAGATGAAGCGCACCGCCATCGAGGCCTTCAACGAGACCATCAAGATCTTCGAGGAGCAGTGCCAGACGCAGGAGCGCTTCAGCAAGGAGTACATCGACAAGTTCCGCCGCGAGGGCAACGACAAGGAGATCCAGAGGTGGGCAGTTACCACGGCAACCACCTGCAGCACACACATGCACTGGAGGCTGGGTTGCCATGGCTACAGAATCAGCTGGAAGAGCTGATGAATTCAGTTTGAACGATTCGGTTCTAAACCTGTAAAATATTCCTGCGATCATATCGGTGTCCATCGTCTCTTATACGTCGTCCTGCCGTGGTTTTCTGTCCACTGGTCTCTTTACGGCGGACGTTTTCGTCTCCAAAGCATTTTATCCCAACGCCAGAGTGAAGTTAGTGCTACATCTCGAACATGAAACTTATTGTGTCAAAATAAAAGCACGTAAACAGCCGATACAGCCCAGTATGATGCTGATCAGCATCCACCTCGGCTGGACAGGAAGGAACCACCTTCCTGTGTTGGTTTTTCAAAATAAAATACAGTTTCATGATATTTAAATTTGTTTCAAGCTTTGATAATGGTTAATATAAGTTCACAAATATGATTTATGTTTTAACTTATTAAAGGAAAAAACATAATTGTGAAGATTTGGGCCTTTTATTTTGTCATGCAGAACTAAGAACTAGACTAGCGGTTCTCAACGTGGGCGGTACCGCCCCCCAGGGGGCGTTCAGAGGACGGCAGGGGGCGCTGGCGGACATTTTTACTACTTCTACTCTTTAAGTCAAATAAATCTTGCAAATTTTACATCAGAATTTAGAAAACAAAATTGCCAGCTTGTTTCTTGTTAAATCAACTTAATGAACTTTAGTTTCTGAGTTAAAATAAAAACAAACTTCTAGTTGACTTTACTTAGAGTGGTAAGTAAATTTCTATCTTCAGGTGAGACCACCTGAAAATAGGTGGTCAAACCTGACCTATCATTATTAGGTCATAATGATATAACCTAACATCATATCATTAATGAGTCGTCAATAAGTCTTAGCAAAAAGATAAACTTAAACCTTAATAAATAAATAAATTAATTAATACAACTTTTCTACCTCCCACAACAACTCCCAGAGTGGATTTTAATTTGCAGCCAAAACTTTTGGCAAGGACAAAAATGTTCTGCTTTGCAGCTCTAATATTTTTAGATATTTTTACATGTCTCCATGGTCTGAAAAAAAATATTGAACAGATTTTAAAAAAGTTCAAAGGCTATTATAAGCAAATAAGCATACTATATGTGAAAAATTTATTTTAAAATAAATGAAAAATCTTCTTCATATATTTAGTAATTTCTTACCCCATGCTAGATAATCCATGAACTGCTATGGCATTAAGTTAATGACATTGTTTTTGTTTATTAACCTGTTGTTAAGAATAGATAACATTTCCTTTACAGAGTTAAGATCTCTCAACGCTCCTGACTCAAGTAACTAAATATCATTCTTTTGATCTATATTCTTCTACGTTGTGAGAGAGTGGCTCATCAATACACAAATCACCAAAATACAACACTGTGTGTGTCACACTCTTAGATAAGAAGCAACCCTACACATGTTAATAAAATAAGTAAAGTCTGAATGCTTTTCTTGGCTGATTTTATGCTCCGTGTGTCAATACAAATTATGATTCATCGATTGAGATTCTCGTTCTCAACAATACCCACCGGGTTTATTCCCTATCAAGATTTTCATCGCTTGAAATCCGTAAATAACAGGGTGGTATTAAATGGGAGGAGGCATGCGTTGCTATGTGCATTTAGAACAAGAAATATGCAGATCCACAGAGCCGACATAGATTCACGATATGAAGGGAAATGTGCATTTTAATAACTTACCTTTGAGATAGACTAAAGACAATAAACACCCAGAGTAACCACTTCAGTGGGAGGGAAGGATTCGCCATTGCTATTGAGCATCTAGAGGTTGCCTTCGGTGAAGCAGGTGTTATGTCAATCCGCGTTTCCCCATCAGATACGGTTCCCCCTTCGTCTTCTTGCCGCTCCGCACCGCCCACGCGGCAAAATAGGCGCGTGCTCGTGATGAGCACTGAGAAAGCACGCGCGTAGCAAGCACGCGCTTGTTCGGCGCGCTTGTCTGAGGAACTACGGACACCGTGAAAGCTCAAACAACATGTTTCGGCAAAGTTGTCCCACTTTCTTCACGTTTTTGCGGGAAACTAATAGTAATAATACTAATAATTATAATAAATATATATGTTATACATATTATAATTATAATAAATAATATATATTTTATACATATATTATAATTATAATACATAATATATGTTATAGTTATAATTATAATATATATATATATATGTTGTATATATTATAATTATAATATGTTGTATATATTATAATTATAATAGATAGATAGATAGCCTAGTGCTATATGAATTAAAAACAGGGCAATGCAATTTAATGCTCAATATTACCCATCAGATACCGTTTCCCCTGTTTTAAAGTGGGGGAACGCTATCTGATGGCCATAAATCTCCCATCACATACCGTTTCCACTAGAAGACTATATATACCACCTTCTGTCAAATTTTAATCGGAGTTTGATGGATTAATTGATATTAATTGATATCAAACCCCCTCCCCCCATGGGAACTATGTGACCTCTTGACCTCCTCCCTCCCCCCAGACATATGTGACATATATCATATGATGGGAAATTTGTGACCTTGTGACCCCCCCCCCAAAAAAAGTGAATATTGAATTAATAAATATAAGTGAATAAATATATATAGTATATTCTAAACCATGTTGAATTAGATTAGGAATTTTGTAACTACCTCTGGTTTTAAACAGATTGTCTTCTTGATACACAGTGTTGGAATTAAAGCCTTTAACTCTTGTTCCAAAAGAGAGACACAGGCTGACAGAGAAACCAGAGACCTGCTGCATGTGTGTGCCTGCGTGTGTATCTGTCTTTAAAGAGGAGGGGGCCTTGCAGAGCCGTTCTGCGTGTGTGTGCGTGTGTATCTATCCTCAAGGAGGAGAGTCTTACTGCTGCGTGTGTGCGCATGCATGTCTGTCCTCAACTATGCAAAATCCTAGATAGAACTGATTTTTGCAGTTATTTGGTATCAGACTATAGATAAATGCTGCATCATGATCTTTAACAGGACATGAGAAAAAACTTAGAGCATCTGTTCTTTGAGTCAACATACGGTGAAACCTGCCTCATACTCTTTAACAGGATATAAGATAACCCGTGGCTAGGTAAGAGGGGATGACCTCTGACCCTGCAACCGTTGATGACTGCCTCAGGCAATTCTTCTGAAGGAAAACAACAGTTTAACTGTTTTACTGCAATATTTATGGCAGCACGACTAGTCACTGCTGACTATGAGTTTGTAATTTCCTTCCTCCGTTCCGAAAACAGTCACTTAAATTTTAAACTCTACAGATACTTTTCTGTAACACCTGCTAGTGTGATACATTTCAGTAAAAGTTCCTCATCTGTAATTGTATTTCTTAAGGATATGTGTCAGGTACTAAACAGGCCTACATGAGGCTACTCAAATTTAACTTTTAGCTTTTCTACAGTTAAAGTGAAAGACAAACTAACATCGATCCCTTTCCAGAATTTGTCCTCACCTCATTGTGAATGCTACTTTGCTTCAGTCTTTTTTTTTTTCTGTTGTTGAATCAACACTGATCTTCTCAGTGCTTCATGGTTTCTCCAAAATAGTAAAGGTTGGTACATTTGAAACTCACAGGTATTTTTTTATGCAACACTTGCTAGTGTGACACATTTCAGTAAAAGTTTCTCATCTGTAAATGTATTTCTTAAGAATATGTGACAGAGACTAAACAGGCCTAAATCAGGCTGCTGCTCATGTTTATCTTTCAGTTTTCCCCAAACTTTAAAGTTTTTTTTACAGTGCACAACCACACTCCAAGAGTTGCTCCAACATGGTAAATTGTTTTGTTACCTTTAAAATTATCTACAGCTTTTGTTTCTGACTTATACGTTGTTTGCTTTTTTTGGCCCTATTGATTATTTTACTCCACGTGTTATCTTACATGCTTAAGTGCACTAACAAAATATAGTTCACCTGTAGTTGTTAAGGTTCCATTACTAAAAAATTATAAATGATCAATGTGAACCATCAGTCTTAAAATATTTAGTACGATTTCTATTTATTTAGATTTGATGTTTTGATGTGAGCACTTGGATTTCTATCGATTTATTAAATGATGCTCTATGTAAATATTTATCAAACTGAATGATCATTCAGGTTTTATATAGTTTTTTTTTCTTTTCATTCAATGTTTGTTGCAGAAATTCAAACATATGCTGGCTATCGACCAACAATTCAATCAGTGAATCTTTGCTTTTTTTCTCAAGTAGCCCCTCTCACAGAGACTTACTCACATCTTCTGACACCTGGCCCAACTTATAATAACATTAACCAAGTTTGCTGTTGGTACACTTACCTAAAGAATAAAACATCCTCGCTACACAGCCAAGCTCCAAGAGTTGGTCACAACATGGTGAATTGTTTTGTTACCTTTAAAATTATCTACAGCTTTATTTTTTCCTTGGTCCTAATGATGCTACCTGTTCATTAATGTTCACTAACAGACAGGTCACCTCTTGTAACTGATAAGTATATAAATGTGAAGCATCAGGATGTGTTCAAGAAGATCATATCAGTCAGATTTCGTAAAATATCATGAAACTCAAAGGAATCAAAATTATAGTTCACAGAAAGGTAATCTATCCCTTTTAGGGAGCTTTGACTGTGAAAAGAATGAATGAAATATACTATGAAAAAATTCAATTTGCAGAATCCTGATTATAAAACTTCAATTGTGAACTGAATGATCAGATTGTATCTAGACACAAAAGAATCGACTGTTAATTAGTAACCATACTATGGAAATGACCACCAAGATCTGAACAAACAAGAAACTTGACTAGCTCAAGAGATTTCACTCGTTGGAGAATGAACCGTCTGACTTTCTTTAGTCGACTAAATTTAATCTTGCCACATTTTTGCCGTAGAGCAAACAGGTACTGAGTTTGAAGCGTGGATCAGATGCCTCCAGCCGTCTGCTAAAGCTCCGGCCTTCCTCACTGTAAAATAAAACATTCTGCTTAATTAAAGAGTTCAAGTGAACATCACTTCATTCTCAACAACTTGTTGTTTGTTCTCATCTTAAACAAGCGGCAGGAACTTTTGGTTTTAAAAAAGACGCCATATAAGTTAATCTATTTAAGTTGAGTATGCAACTAGAACAAAATAAAAAGTGAACTATTTGAAAATAGTGAGGATTTTGGGTGGTAAATGTTTAACATTTTAACATACACAGACATTACTCCATTTCTACTCAAACAAACCAAAAGGTTTGGAACAGAACCACTATGTCAAGTAACGACATGCAGTAAATACATGCTGCAGCTGCTGCTGATGCTGCTGCTGCTGGCAGAAAGTAAAATAAATTTTGCATTGAATAATATTTTGGATGAGTTTAAGAATATTGTTTGCCAAAATCACACAATGTAACTACACTTGTCTTTTACACGTTGCAGTAATTGAATCTTTTGGGGCAATTGGTTTGCATACATTTAAGTAACTACAACCTATTTTCCTGCTCCACATACTTGGCTAGCAATTTTCCAGTTAGCTTCCCAGTCTGAACTTCTGCACAATGTCTCGATTCAGTCAAATCTTCTATCCTGTATCTCCTGTACTCTGATATTCTACTACATCCACTCTGTGAATGCTTTGCTTGCTGGTCTTCTTCATGCTTTGAATGCAGCATCAGGTTTCTCTTACTTTAACCGCCCAACATGCAGCTGATTGGCTTGTTAGCCTTTCCATTCCCTCCCAGTGAGGAGGTGCTTCACAAAGCAAACTGTTTGTCAAACTGTCGATCTCCCTCAGAAGATGAGAAGACATGGTGACTGAGTTTTAGACACTAGCAGCCAGGTCATACGGCTTTTTTTTTTACTAAACGGCAGTCCTAAAAGTATATATCTTTAAATTATGAATAAATACGTACAATTTCATAATTATTCGATCCAGCGGTTATAGAGGTTTGGTAATAATGTTGTTTCTTAATGTCAGTGTTTCTGCTACTGGAGTGAGACAGTAAGAAGACAAGGAACAGGGTTAAATGAGGATTTAGAAATAAAACTACAAAGATGATAGTTGTATTTACTGGGAGAAAGGCTATGACTAGTTATCAGGACAGAATGAGACCCGTAAAACTGTTGGGTCCATATGATCCAAGGAGTGAACCGGTCATCTGCTCCAACAATTTATTACCCTTTAGGAACTACGTTTGGACACCAGGAGCAGGAACATCACAACATCCTTATATCAAACATTTTTCATCCTTATATCAGTGATTTAAAACCATTTCTAATTTCTGATACCATACGACAGGCTGCAAAGTTGTGCATGAATGTAAAATTAATTTATTTTCTTCACTGATAGAAAAGTGTAATGTGTTTATTATGAGTAGGATTAACCGAGCTGAAGGAAAACAAAGAAAAAGGAGAAATATTCATTGATACAGAACCGAATCAGCAAATATGAACTTAGGAAACTATTGAAAACCTTCAAGAATCTTATGTTGTGTAAGATATTTAAGAAAATAATAGTGGAACCGCACTCATCAGTTACTTTATTTGGCTGTTATCTCTAAAATATGTTACTTTTTATGTTGAACACCAGACACATCTCACCTTTCTCCCAGTTTTTCACTTAGTTCCTCGACTGCAGTGGATTTTATAGTCAGTGTTAAAAGCAGCACAGAGTCTGAAGCGATGGAGGAAATTTACGTCAACATGGAACCTGTTGGACAAACTGCATCTAACCACACAGGTAAGAATAAAGTTACAGAGAAATCTAGTATGTATTTAATTGGATTTTGCTAAGGTTCAGGTTTTCGTTAAGGTTCGAACGGCTCCAAAGAGGCTCTGCCTCTGTGTGGCTTTGGGAATCCTGAATGTTTTACTTTTGGCTGAACTCATCGCCATCAGTGAACGCAGTGAGTCTTCTTCTAGTCATCTTAAAGATGAGTACATTTTAATACAGTAAATTTTATGTTTCTGTGATCAAAATGTCATCGGCTCTTCTGAAATCAAACTGACCAAATAACAAGGGTTTGAAAAGTAGAAAGCTTGGTGACTCAAAGTGTTGCAGAGAGGTGAATCTGCAACACCTCTTTGATTCTTTCAAGAATCAAAGAAACTTTTGATTCTTGAAAAAGAATCAAAAGTTTGATTCTTTTTCATCATTGGTTGCATTTGCACACATTTAGGTTAGCATGTCTTTAACATCTCCTCTTTTTCCACTATTTACCCAACAATTTATTGTTCAGTGTTGCCTCAGTTTAAATTCTACAGCCATAACCAAAATCATAAAACTATTTTATAAGTCTTAAGTGAAAATTTGATGCGACTTCTATTTTTGCAAACATGCTTGTTGATTTTTTTTTCCAGCTCATGACATGACAGCAGATTTTCTGACATTAGTAACTTTCTGACTGAGCAGAACAGCGACAGCAAGTTTCCCTCCACAAACGCTAACGTCACTGAAACGACTCCACGAGCTGAAGAGACTTCAAGGTTTGTCAAAACTTTAAAACAATTTGGATCTCATTAAAATGTCTAAAACCTTTTCCCCTCTGAATTGTAGAGTACAGCTTATAACTTTCCTTTTGTGGCTAAATGAATATAATGTAAATGAACAACTTTTATTTTAATTTATTAAGTACTGTATCATTTGTGTGCTCTAAAAACAACAATGTAAAAGAAGCAAAACTTTTTTTTTCTTACAGAACGGACAAACATCAGTTGTTCCTGTTAATCCAGGGGCTGCAGAAGAAAAAAGGAGCAAATCCAGTAGAGATCGATGATTAGGATTTGTGTTCGGTGTGATATTATTTACCAACAATCATGTAGCTTATTACCATGGTGTTACATAAAACCTAAAGATAAAATGTACATTTGTTGTGACTTATAAAGCAACAATCTTACCGGATGTACTCCGTGTTTTTCTTTCATGTTAAAACTCTGACTTGATAAACAAACGTTGGAGGATGGTTGTGGGGAGGATCGGTTCAGCATGAGGCTTTCTGATTGTGTCTTAATGTGACTTTTACTACGAGAACATTTTGTTACTAGGTGGGGGTTAATCATGTTTCAAATTAAGCACTACATGTTGAGAACAGTGGGTTGTGATTCCTTTCTGTACATTTTCTTACTTGTCTGTAAATATTATTACTGACTGTGCATAATGTGTTGACACAAAAACATCTACAAGTCTGTACTAGGAGTTGTACAGTCCACCTCCCCAATTTTACACTTGTGTTTTGTCCCAACCAAACAGCCACTTTGCTGCTGGCTTGTTTGCTACCGGCTTCTGAATTGAATTCTCCTCTGAGCACTTTTATGGTAAGTTTTTCAATATTACTTTGATCTTAAATGTGTTTATTGAAAAATAAGGGCATTGTTTTGTGCCCATAGTAATCCTGGTTATCTTGGGGCAAAACGAATATTTTTAATAATTGAGGTCATGTCTCCTTTTGTATTATTTTCATCCTACCCACCACTCCAGGCCTAAGTATGAAATCCTGTGAGATTTTGTGGGATTTGAGTTTTTAAAATAGGGCGGGGCCTATTGTTTGGTCTGGGAGAACATGTGGTGGACAAGGAAGTGTAAGGCTGGCTGCTCCAGGTGGGCTTTAAATTGTTGTGATAGTAATCACTTGTTTTTAACTTTTTATTATGATGTGCTTAGGGATGTGCTTAAATGAGCCTCTGTACCAGAACAGCTGAGTTGGATGATTACATGACCGTCTGCAGCCATCAAGAAGTGCAGAAGGTTGTTAATCATCCACAGATTCAATCCAGGTGAGGCAGAAGGGAAACACTTAACATGTAAGGCAGGTGAAACACTGAACTAAACCTGCTAATGACTGATTCAGTCTGTTGATCCTTGGATTGGTAACTGGTTAAATTGAACTGGACTATTGTTACTTGTGTGGGATCTTTATTAGCATATAGACACTTTTTAAGGAATTTAATCAACTTATTTGGAAATATTTGTAGTTGATGGAAGATTGAACCAGCTATTTGATGGAAGTTTATTCTGTATAAATTATAATTCATTTTTCCAACTGGACCTTCCTCACTTTTATTTTTTTCAGCTGTTGCTCTGCAGTTTGACCGAAAGCTGACTCTTGAGGACTGCAGCAAAACTGTCAAGAAGTGGCTTCATTATGCGCCAGAATGAGAGGAAGACATCACAAGGAATCAAAGTGATGCCAACCAGAGTCAAACTGGGGTTACCACAACTTGTACTGTTTCCCTACTTCATACAGTACAAAGCTTAACCTCATGGACTCTGTTCTTCTGTGGACAACATACTGTTGTTTTGACAGTCAAAAAGGAATCAAATATGTTTAAAGATCTGTCCCTCTTTTCTTAAATAAAATGTTAAATCAAACCCATGTTGTCATTTTTAAACTTTTGTACACAGTTTACCCATCATCTGCCAATAATACAGTGTTTAACACCAGTGAAGAAACTTTTAGTGGCATGTTATGATGTAGACCTATCAGACCTAAAATGTACATAAATCCTGAGCTTTCATTCAATATAAAAACAACCCAAATCTGCATGTACATCCACAGTCAAATGAAGGTTGAATCAATGTTGATTCCTAACCTATTCAATGTAATATCACCACAAATATGCATACAAGTTGACATACAGATGATGGTTGAATCAACATTGATATGTCAGTTATGGTTGAAACCCTAACGTTGATTCAACATACAAGTCACCGACCACTTTTAATGTTGATTCAATGTTTCAATCATTCTGTGCTATCTGGGATGTGTAAAGATGATTTTGGTCTTGACTCAACAAAACATGTTTGTTAAACTGGTTTCTGAACTCGTGACTGTTTGATGCTTTTATGACATTTTTCTGCTGTTTTTATGATGTTTGTTCAGCTATAAACCGATCATCATCCTGAGTCCTGGCTCCGACCCGGTTCAGGTTCTGAAGACATCAGAGTGAAATCTCTGATGTCTTTTTTCTCAGGAGTTTCTCAGGAGTTTCTGGGTCCAGTCTGGTACCAGCAGGTCGGTAACGAAGCTCCGCCTCCCAGCAGGAAACCAGAGCGAAGCGGCTGGAGCACAAGCATGAAAACAGCCAGAAATATTAAAAATATCAATCAGGATGTTTATAATCCCTGTTTTTATAGGGAGGATGATGAAATGAAATAACTTCCAGGTTTTGATTCATAACTGCAGACTGGTCTCTCTAGTGAAACTAAAACTTTTAATTATGAAATAATGAGAAAAAAGATGAAACTTTATTAAATATCTAAACTGATACGACTAAAATCTGGGAGAGACAGATTGTTTCAGGGCTGCAGAGCAGAACATTAATAATTAATCTGAAGCTGAAACATTAGAAAAGTTTCAGGTGAAGATGAAGGTGAGTCTGTGAGGCGTTCAGGTGGAACAGCAGGAAACGTCCCAGAATGCATCTCTGCTAAAAAAGATTTCTGTAACTGTTGAACTTCCTCTGCTGGTCGGTTAAATTGGCTCCAAGCTGTGGCTCCGTTCAGGGCCACACAAAATCCTCCTGAGGGCCGCAGACGGCCCCCGTGCCTCAGTTTGGACACCACTTTAAAAACGCTGCTGATTTTTCTTTATTTTCTTCATAAATGTTATAAAGTTTAATAAATCTGGGATCATATTCCTGTTCAGTGTTTCCATCAGCTGCAGGTCTGATTATTATAGATAAATATAAATAATATTTATTTAAATCATGAAAAATAAAAACGTTTCCTCTCAGACGCCGGCCTCTGATTGGTCAGTTTATCTGTCCCTGTGTCTCCTAAGCCCCGCCTCCTGTGACCTTTGACCTCCTGTCAGGCAGATCTTTGGTGAAGTTGAACATGGAGTCAAAATGATGTTACAACAATTTCTGGTGAGTTTATTCAAATTAAATCTTAATAATTAAAATATTAAATGAAAACTTTTAAAATCTTTTCTAACTTCTGCAGCTTTTTTTCTGTTTGATTTGTGTCTGAATTTTCTCTGGTTTGGATCCAAAATCATCTCCAGAACTTTATTCCTTCTCCTAGAATCAGATGGAAACATGAAGAACAAATCGACTTGTTTCTGTTTTCGTCTTCATAAAGGAGGAAATAATCAAAGTTCAAACAGAAACAGAATCAACAGCAAAACAGCTTCTTATAGCATCAATAAAACTGAATTATAAAGTCAGATGAATGCAATAAACAGAACCAGAAGGTCAGAGCAGAGTTCAGTCCGTCTGTCAGCAGGGAAAACCGACATGAATTTGTCTGAACTTATGATTTAAATGATGGATTATTGATTCAGCTCTCAGTTTAATTCAACGTCTGCATGTCCAGGAATCAGCCGGTGAGTCTGTAGACAGGATCCTCCAGATCCTCCAGAGTTCAGTCTGCAGGTTTGATCATTTTTATTGTTGAAACTTTGGCTGATGAAAATCTGAAATCATCTAAAATTCTGATTTATGGAGTTCTGATCCACAACCAACATGTTGCTTCTGCATGTTGGGATGAGGAGAAAAATGTCACCTTACCTGAGAAATATTAACAATTAATGGGGATCCTTTCAAAATAAAGGCATAATTCAGGAGAGTTTCTTCTCCAGGATGTTTTTCAAACACATCTGAGACGCTGACAGGTTAAACATTTAAATAATTACTAAATAAAAGCTCATTTTATCAGTTCAGAACCTTTGATATTGTAAATTTAAATATTTCTGTTTGCTCAGTTTCTCCTCGTCGTTTCCTGAAGGATCATGATGGATGAAGCAGCTGGTGAGTTCAGACTGTCTCTCTATTTAAACAGATCTACGTACATTCTGTTTCTCATATATCTACTCTGATCAGGCATAACATTATGACCAGCTGCCTAAAATCTGTTGGTATTATCCACGTCACCTGTCAGTGGTCATAATGTTCTGCCTGATATCACAGCTTCTGTTAGTTTAAACAGACCTTAATACAAATGATTAAAACTTATATTTCCTGAACTCTGTTTTACCTGCAGAGTTAAAGAAAATCAGATTTTCTGACCTGAATCTTCAGTTTTTACACTTTTTAAAACGTTTGTGATCCTAAATTATCCAAAATGTTTTTAAATTATCTTCTTGCTTTATTTCAGTGATTATTCGATCATAACTTCTGTTTCCAAATGCATCAACATTTATTCCAGTTTGCTGCTGGTAAAAAACCTGCATCTGGAAAAAAATGAGATGTCAGCATGAAAACATGTCACTGCGCCCTCTAGTGTTGAAAAGGATCAACAGCAACAAAAACCGAGAATGGCTGCAAAGTCACAGAGATCGTCTCCACCCTGATTTTATAGAGTCCAGCTTTATTGGCTTTCTATGACGTCACATAAACTTCCCATAATGCATCGGAATGACCTAACAGAAAACTCTCTCTCTCTCTCTCTCTCTCTCTCTCTCTCTCTCTCTCTCTCTCTCTCTCTCAGTTTTTTATGACGTGCCTCGTTCGGCCAGCAGAGGTCTCCCTCTGACCTGTAAGTCCTGATCTGACATGTTTCTGCAGCTGATGGTCCATCTGCAGGTTTTGGTGTTTATCTGGGTTTCTGAAGCTTTTCCTGAATGTGAAAACAGGAAGTGTTGCCCTAAATGCAGGTGTGTGTGTCTCAGGTGTGTGTGTGTCTCAGGTGTGTGTGTCTCAGGTGTGTGTGTCTCAGGTGTGTGTGTGTCTCAGGTGTGTGTGTCTCAGGTGTGTGTGTCTCAGGTGTGTGTGTGTTTCAGGTGTGTGTGTGTCTCAGGTGTGTGTGTCTCAGGTGTGTGTGTGTGTCTCAGATGTGTGTGTCTCAGATGTGTGTGTGTGTGTGTCTCAGGTGTGTGTGTGTTTCAGGTGTGTGTGTGTCTCAGGTGTGTGTGTCTCAGGTGTGTGTGTGTTTCAGGTGTGTGTGTCTCAGGTGTGTGTGTCTCAGGTGTGTTAAAACTGGAGACTCACTGCTGCTGGACTCCTGAACCACAAAGCTGTTAGTTTCTGAATATAAATGAGTTGAAGTTGCTGCTACCCAGCAGTTCACCACCAACAGTGAATGACTGACTTTAGGGTGAAACACTTTGGACTTGATAAAGTTCTGCACAAGTTCAGACCGTTAACTTTCCTCATCCTCAGTTTATCAGTGAATCTTTATCAGTGAGAGGAAAATGACTGTATCGTCACAGCAAAGTACAGAAAATCCACAAATCCCCCAAAAGGAGTAAAACATTAAAACATTATTATAAACATAAACTAACATTTAGCTAAAACTGGGAGGAAGTCGCCTCTTCAGCCTCAGGTGGATCATAAGAATGATGCTAAGACACGTTGGGCAACATTTATGTCTTTAGGCTGTCAGCCTCTGTTGAAACCAAATAGGCTTTAATCTATATTCATATTTCTATAATTTTCCTAATCTCACATGTGGCAGTGGCAGCCATTTTGGCTAGTTACCATTTACCGTGGATATCCAGTTTCAGTGGAGCATCTGAACTGTTGATGTAAATAAACTGAACTGGTTTGTTGTTGGGCTCCTCTGGTTGTTGCTCCACTTACACTAGTTGGCCAGTAGGTGGCACTACATGCACACAGACTCCAATCAGAACCTGCGCAGATGCAAACAAAGCTTCTGAAAAGTTACCAACATGAATGAAGGACCAGAAACTGGACAATGTTTCTAAGTTTCCTGTCTTGTTCTTCAGTTTCCCCACTGAAGATCATTCTGATGGGGAACAGCTGGTCTTCAAGGAGCCAGGTTGGAAACTCCCTACTGGGACAATCCCAGTTCAACACCGAGGTGGAACCAGAAACCTGCCTGAGTTTCAGAGGACAGCTGATGGGGAAAGGCCTGGTCATCGTCAACACTCCCAATCTGCTGCTGCCCAACATCTCCCAGTTCCACCTGATGGAGCACATCGAACGCTGCATGAGACTTTCTGCTCCTGGACCTCATCTGTTCCTGCTGGTTCTGCAGCCTGAGAGCTTCACAGAGGACCACAGAGACAGGCTCTGCAGGATCCTGGAGCATATCAGTGACCAGTCCTTTGCTCACTCGCTGGTTCTGAAGACACCCAGAGAGACTCCCGGACAAAACCCTGCCAGTCTGGGGGCCCTAGAGGCCATGGTGAGGAACTGCAGAGGAGAGTTTCTGTGGAGGAGGACCACCAGACTCTCTGACATCTGGCAGTTTTTGGAAAAAACTCTGACAGAGAACAGAGGACGACGAGTCAGCTCAGAGAAATTTGAGGAACAGACATCGATGGACCCCCAGGTTTCCAGTGAGTATGGAACGAGTTTCCTTTGTTACATGAAACTTCATTCCTCCATTAAACCAGAATTGGCCATTATTGACTCACTGGTAAAAATAGGCACCATGTTTTGGTTTTTGTCTTTAATTAGACCAGAACCTAAACCTGAAACTAACTCCAGAGTTTAAAATTGGCAGAGAAATTTCAAATATGTTTAAAACAGCAGCAGTAGACCAAAGTGCTTCACGATTTACACCAAACATCATGACATGAAACAGAGATTAAAACAATAAAATGCAGATTTTAAACAGCAAACAGGAAATAAGCTGAGTAAAAGTATCATAACAGCAAGTCAAGTTCACTACAAGACAATAAAAATGTTTTTGAAAGATGATAAAGTGAAGATGTCTGTCTACTGTTATGCTAGCAGGTTATGCTAGCAGGTTAGGCTAGCAGGTTAGGCTAGCAGGTTATGCTAGCAGGTTATGCTAGCAGGCTAGGCTAGCAGGTTATGCTAGCAGGTTAGGCTAGCAGGTTAGGCTAGCAGGTTATACTAGCAGGTTAAACTAGCAGGTTAGGCTAGCAAGTTATGCTAGCAGGTTAGGCTAGCAGGTTAGGCTAGCAGGTTATGCTAGCAGGTTAGCCTAGCAGGTTAGGCTAGCAGGTTATGCTAGCAGGTTAGGCTAGCAGGTTAAACTAGCAGGTTAAGCTAGCAGGTTATGCTAGCAGGTTAGGCTAGCAGGTTAGGCTAGCAGGTTAAACTAGCAGGTTAAGCTAGCAGGTTATGCTAGCAGGTTAGGCTAGCAGGTTAGGCTAGCAGGTTAAACTGGCAGGTTATGCTAGCAGGTTATGCTAGCAGGCTAGGCTAGCAGGTTATGCTAGCAGGTTAGGCTAGCAGGTTAGGCTAGCAGGTTATACTAGCAGGTTAAACTAGCAGGTTAGGCTAGCAAGTTATGCTAGCAGGTTAGGCTAGCAGGTTATGCTAGCAGGTTAGCCTAGCAGGTTAGGCTAGCAGGTTATGCTAGCAGGTTAGGCTAGCAGGTTAAACTAGCAGGTTAAGCTAGCAGGTTATGCTAGCAGGTTAGGCTAGCAGGTTAGGCTAGCAGGTTAAACTAGCAGGTTAAGCTAGCAGGTTATGCTAGCAGGTTAGGCTAGCAGGTTAGGCTAGCAGGTTAAACTGGCAGGTTATGCTAGCAGGTTAGGCTAGCTCCAATACTAAGTTCTGGTCCAGTAAAAGCATACTTGGTTGTTAATTGAAGTTTTTTCAACAAGTTTATACTCTAGATCCATTCTCTCTCTATACCTTATTGATAAACTGATTGTTTCTATTTTGGTCTAAACTGTTTTTTGTTGGTTTGTTGTGTTTCAGGTTCTGCCTTCAGAATAGTTCTGTTTGGGAAAAGTGAAGAGATGAAGACTAAACTGGGGAACTTTCTCCTTGGTAAAGGCCGAGAGCATTTCCATAAGACGTCTTCTCCTAAATGTGCAGCTGCTAACGGAGAGTGGAGAGGATATTCACTGACGGTGGTTAAAACTCCAAACTTCTTCCACATGTCTGAGAGAAAAATCAAAGCAGAAATGAAGGAGTGTGTGAGACTCTGTGATCCTGGACCAAACGTCCTTCTGCTGCTGGTCAAACCTTCATCATTCTCACAGAGGAAGAGTCAAAGCCTCACAGCCGTCCTCAGTTTGCTCGGACTGGACGCTCTGCAGCACTCGCTGGTGGTCAAGACCCACGAACAGATCGAATCTGGGCCAGTCAAGCAGCTCATCAGAGACTGTGATGAACGGCAGTACAACATGCATGAAGACGACCAGAGGGCATTAATGAGGAAGGTGAAGGCCACCGTGCACCTCAACAAGGGAGTCTACCTCACCTTCGCTGGAGAGAACATGGACCCAGAACCTGGACCTCACAGGAGAACCTTAAACCTGGTTCTGTGTGGGACCAGAGACGCTGAGAAGGCCTCACTAGCGAAGGCCGTTTTGGGCCAGACAGAGCTTCACTCGGTCTCCAACCCTTCAGACATCATCATGAACCAAGGAGAGGTGTGTGGCCGTTGGGTCTCCATTCTGGAGATGCCTTCACTGTACAGGAAAGCTCAGCAGGAAGTGATGGAGGAATCCTTCAGGTGTGTCTCCCTCTGTGACCCTGAGGGTGTCCACGCCTTCATCCTGGTCCTACCTGTGGGTCCCCTCACTGATGAAGACAAGGGAGAGTTACACACGATCCAGGACACATTCAGCTCCAGAGTCAACCACTTCACCATCATCCTGTTCGCTGTGGAGTCGGATCCTGCAGCTCCAGCTGTCACCGGCTTCATCAGGGAAAGCAGAGGCGTCCAGGATCTCTGCCGGAGCTGCGGAGGAAGATATGTGGTTCTGAACGTCAAGGACAGGCAGCAGATCCCAGAGCTGCTGCGTGTCGTAGAGAAAAACATCATGTCTGAAGATGAGCAACATGGATACACAGCCAAAATACACGCCAACGCTCAAGCAGAAAAAATCTGGGAAAAAGATAAAAACATTGTTCATCTGGAGGAAGAAGTTCAGAACCTCAAGAGGAAAACCAACATCAGCAGTGAGTGAGATCCAGTCATTAAAAACAAATACTGAGTTTTCCATCGATCAGAAAGATCTGATCTATGACACGTTTTAGAATTACTTCATTCCAACCTCATGTGGAAAAACTCATTAAACTCATTATACAAAGAAAACGTAGAAAAGGGTGAAAAACAAAGTCCAGTCCATCTGCAGTCAGGCTCATTAGAATCTCACATTTCAGCAACCAGGCAGTTCAAAGTGCTTTAAGTGATAAATACAAAACACAATAAATAAACAGCAAAATCCTCCCATTACGTTACTTTGCATCGGCTCTCCTGGAAGATTTTGAAAAGGGAGAATCAGGAAGGAAATTCAAACTATTCAAGTCTGAATGAAGATGCACTATTCCCATGACCTCCAGGGGGCAGCAGAGGCTGTAATGCTGCTCACCCCTGTGTACTCAGAGGTGGGCAGTCGACCTCCTGGTGGAGGAGTTTACCTTTTATCTGTCGACCCACTGATGTGGCTAAACCAGATAAATCTAAAGCAAAGTTAGCTGTGCTAACCGGCTTAAAGCATCAACAATAGTGCTGCTACAGCTAAGCTGCACAAACATGGTATTTAGCAGATGCTAATGCTAAAGTGTGTTAATTGCCCTAACAACCTGAGAAGGTCTACCGTTTCTTCTTCCCGTTAAATCAGTTTGGTTTTTGGAGGCCTAAACAAAAACTCACCAAACTCGGCGGACGATCAGAACTGGGTGAAAATTACGTATTTTAATAGTTTCACAAAGTCAGAACAGGAATGGCTCAGCAGCGCCCCCTGGCAGCTTTCATGATCTTGATCATGATCTTGTGACAGAAGGTGGATAACAAGTTGCTTTAAAGCACAAAGGTTTTCCATTAATGCCCAGATTCACCTTTGAAATAAAACCCAGGGTGCATTTGGTAAACGTACATCAGAAGTTCACATCCTTTCTACCAACCTGCCCTCCTATGTTCCACTGACTCCTAAGCTTCTACTAAAAACCTGATGGCTTCTTTTCCTTCCAGGAGCCGATGAGCCGCCGACCCCAGACACTCTTAGGATCGTCCTGATCGGGAAGACCGGCTGTGGGAAGAGCTCCTCCGGAAACACCATCCTGGGAAGAGAGGAGTTCAAAGCTCAAGCTCTCCAGAAGTCTGTCACCAAGTACTGCCAGAAAGCGCAGAGCGAAGTGGCCGGCCGCTCGGTCACGGTGGTCGACACGCCTGGACTGTTTGACACCAGCCTGTCCAACGAGGAGGTCAACGAGGAGATGACCAAGTGCATCAGCCTCCTGGCTCCGGGGCCACACGTCTTCCTTCTGGTGCTGCAGATCAGCAGGTTCACTGCAGAGGAGAAGGACACATTAAAACTGGTCAAGAGGGTCTTTGGAAAGACTTCTGAGAAGTTCACCATCATCCTGTTCACTAAGGGAGACTCATTAGAACATCATTCAATATCTGTAGAGGAATACATCGAGAACGGAGACGATCACATCAAGAACCTGATCGAAGACTGCGGAGGACGGTTCCACGTCTTCAACAACTACGACAAAGAAGGCAAAGCACAGCAGGTCTCTGGGCTGCTGGAAAAGATCGAGCAGATGGTGAAGAAGAACGGCGGCGGCTGCTTCACCAACGAGATGCTGAGGGAGGCCGAGGCGGCGATCCAGAAAGAGGTGGAGAAAATCCTGGAACAGAAGAACGAGGAGATGCAAAAAGAGCTGCAAAAGATTGAGAAACAACGGGACAAAGAAATGAAAGAGCTGCAAGAGACGATGGAGGAGCAAAAGGCAGCGCTGGCAAGTCAGAGAGAAGAAACATTAAAACAACTGGAACAAGCGAGGGTTAAAATGACCAACGAGACAGAGAGGATAAGGAAAGAGAAGGAAAAGAGGGATGAAGAGGACAGGAAGAAGAAGAGAGAGGAGGAGAAGGAAAATCAGGAGTCTGAAGCAAAACTGAAAGATTTGCAGGAAAAAATGGATTCTACAGCAGATCTGGAGAAGAAGAGTTTACTGGGACAACTCAAGGAAAGTACGAGGAAAGAGCAAGAGAACAGGAAGAAGGAGCTGAAGGAATACTGGGAACGTCGAAGGAGAGAGAATGAGAGCAGACGGAAAAAGGCTGAAATGAAACTCAAACAGCTGCAGATGTATTACCATCAGACCAAAAAGACGTCTGAACAACAGACTGAACAGGAGGACAAAAAGCTGGGAGATCTGGACGAAAAGTACGAGAAGAAAGCCGCCGACATCAGGAAGAAGTTCCAAGAGGAGGCGAGAGAGCAAGCAGAGGAGCACAACGACTTCAGGGAGAAATACACGGAAAACTTCGCTGGTCTGATGGAGGAACACCGGGAGGAAATCCAGAACCTGGAGCGGAAACACCGGATGGACATGCAGGAGAACGAGGAGAAACGGCAGAGAGAGTACAAACTGCTGGACAACCTGCTGGTCCACAAGGAGGAACGACTGAAAGAAGAGCTGGAGCACAAAGACAAGCAGCTGAGAGAAATGGAAGAGCTAAAGAACGCCCAGGAGAGAGAGCTGAAGGCGATGAAGGACAAGTACAAGAACCGATGCCTGATCGCCTGAGCGCTTCTGGTCCAGGGACCGGACCCACTTCATCGACCGGCCTGAGGATTTACAGCAACAACAACGGCTGGAGGAAGACCTGACGATGAAGGAGCTTCTCTTCAATGAGCCGCTCAGACTCTTCACACTCTGAGGATGTTACAATATTCTTCCTCAGCACGACTCTGATTTACTTTGGTCTCTTAGCAACCAGCACAGCCGGGCCTGGCGCAATCTGGAGGTGTGCGCTCTCCTGACAGTTTCCAGTAAACTCCTTCCTGATGGACTCCAAACCGATCTGGAGGTTTAAGTTTCTCTGTTTTTGGTCAAATATATTTTCTAACTCATCATGAAGAATAAACATCAGGCTGTAATCCGGTTCAAACTGAGCAGAACTTTTCCTATCATGGATCAGAAACCTGGATCAGAAGACGGAGAGAGCAGAGAACCAGGAAGAGTTTTCAGAACCTGTAGAACCAGAAACACTGTAAAAAATCCCACCAGCTGCTGGTTAACCATGTCTGGTCTGTATTTAGTTACCAGATGAGGATCCAAAACGTTCACCGAAGTGAGTTCTGATAAATCTTCATGAAATTAAATGACAAAATGACACTTTATTATATTCACTCCTAAATGGAAACAGTTTTTCCAAAAGGTTACTTTAGTAAAAGTAACTGAGTAAAGATAACTAGTTACTACCAGCTGTGGACGGTTTTACCAGAAACTGTTTCCACTAGAGATGGACGACAGCAGGATCGTTTCTGAACTTCTTCCTGAAGCTGCAGCAGTTTAAACATGTCTGCACGTTTCTGCAGAATCTTATTGATGCATTTTTCTGATTCTTCAGCCTGTAAGTCCAGATCTGAGCTGTGGATGTGCAGCTGACCAGTCTGACCAGCTTCATCTGTTATTTAACAAACCAGCAGCTCTGATCAGCTGCACATGACTGAGTGAAATCAGTATCTGAGGAGATTAATATCTGAAGAATGTGCAGAATGACCCACTAACAGAGGCTGATTATTGATTTTACATGTAATCACTATTTAATATTCAATAGTTAAACATGTTTTGTGCCAAATTAGACTTTCATCATGATGTCACACCTCATGTTTGATGGGATAAATGTTCTGAAAAGGTTGATGTCCATCTGGATCCAACTGGCCTAGTTAAAGACTTTCCATATTGTGATTAAAATAAAATTACAACAGTTTTCAAAACCTGGGGTGTTTCCTTGATTCTTTCATGGATGTTTGAGAAATCCTTTAATCTCCCTGGCAACACTTGCTCTCATAAAGCACCGCCAGTTTCCACAAATGTCCTCATCGGAGCTGCAGTACCTAAACCAGGTATGATCTTGAATGTCACTCCAGTCATTCAGCACAGATTAAAATGTAGCTTAAACTCAAACATTAGCACATTAAAGTCATTTAAATAACTGGGCAAATGAACACGGCTCAACATTTATTTCTCCTCCTTCATATCTTCCTTTCAGACCTGAGAGTTTGGTCTCCTGGTTCTCCTGCTTCATCCTGAGCTTAAATGATCCACAGTGTGATGCTGCTGGCACAGCCACACAAATGTGGTAACATTCAAGCACATCACACTCATAATCAGTCTCATCACATGTTTGTTTCTTTAAAAATAGGATTACATTTACAGAATAACTGGTTTTTGTTTAGAATGCAACACATATAACTGTCTTCTGGAATAAGTGCACACAGTTTAGTTAACTTTGTTTTAGGCTTTACTTGATTTAACCTTTGCTTGTTTTGCGTTACCTCAGTGCTGCTCAAGTCCTTCAGGGGAACAAAGAGGTGGAGAAAAGGTGGAGCCTATGGAGACGGCAAATTGGTTCATATTAGTACTCAGAATCATCTGAACAGGATTTTCCTGTTGGCTTCATTTAGGTTTCTGTGTGTTCTCCCCTTTGTGTTTTCTACATGACCAGATCAGCCAGTTTTTAAGTTTCCCTTTGTCTCAGTTAGAGAGGTTTGTCTGCTTGAGTTGAATTCTGTTGCTTTGGCCTCTTTTATGGCCCAACTTTGTCACTTTCCATTATTTACTCAAGTTTCTGTTTTGGGATGAATAAAAAGCAGTTCTTTTTGGATTTAAACCTGAGCCTGGTCCATCACACACAGGTTCACTCAGAATGGCTGCAGAACTTTGGTCCAAACTATCCAGGAGTTTATTGGAAACGGACAACAGCTGTGTGGCTGAAATTAACTGAAAACTGATGGGATGCAAACAGGTAAAGGGAAATCCATTTGAAAAAAATCATGCCAAATTTAAAAGCAAAATTATTTATAAACTTTAAAATGAGAAGTAATAAAATGATAGTAATCTGAAGCTCCAGCAGGAGCAGGACGAGGTCATGTGGGAGTGGTTCTTCTGTGCTGGACTTGTTTCAACATGAAAACATCCAAAACAAAGACATCGGCCTGGAAATTAAAACTGGTTTATATCAACCTACAGAGAAACAGTTTTGGTTTCATTTCCTTCGTTCGGATGAGAGAAAAGCAGCCAGACATCCAGGGATCAGGTCAGAACTAACTAACTAACTAACTAACTAACTAACTAACTAACTAACTAACTAACTAACTAACTAACTAACTAACTAACTAACTAACTAACTAACTAACTAACTAACTAACACTTGTTTTTAAAGATGTTTTGAAAAACGTTTAATTGTCCTTGATGGTTACTAAATTATAATGAAAAATTTATTTACAAATGGAAAAGCAGCGAAAACCACCAACCAACATCTAAACTCAACATATTTACATTTTTAAAGTATGACTGATGCTTTTTTCTTGATTATCTTAAATGATAATCAGCCTCCACTTCTATGTCATAAAAAGCTTTTAGAGCTTAAAGGAAAAAACATGAAAAGCAGAAAATGAAACAAAGAAAAAAAGGAAATAAAGGAAAGGAAGTAAAATGAAAATGATCATAAATAAATTTCCTCTGGGTTATCAGAATCAAAATGTTCTATTTGCATATATTTATCAGCAGCCATCTAAATAAAATGTTTAAATTTAAAACTGATGAATTATTGAACAGCTTCACTTTGTAGATCTGAGTCAGAGAATGAAAGCTGAACTTTATTTCAATAACTGATCAGATCCATGTTGTTCTAATCAGAATCAAAAACATATTTCTGTCGTATTTAAACTTTTCCAACATCATTTCACTGCAGCAATGAAATGAGATTCATGTTTTTAAGTTGAGAAGTTTTGGCTCTAAACTACCTGTAGGTGCAGCAGCTCTCACTAGTCTAACCCCTCAAAGCTCTTTTGGACGCGACACGTTCCTTCTAGAAAAAGACGTCTTGAATCCAATAGTCAGTCTTAAGTCTTTACTGAATCCAAAAGAAAATACAAATAACAAACATAAAAAAACAAACAGAGGGTGACAGTCAAGAGACTGTGTTCCTCTGAAGCTGCCAGATTTCTACAGATGCTCTAATCTTTCATAAACTAATTAGACAGACAACCAATCAAAAGGCACTACACAACAAGCTCAATACAACCACAGATGCTCATCTCTTTCAAACAGCAGAGAAAAAAATCAACTCACGTCAAAACAAAACAACTTTCTGTACCAAGCTCCAAAGATGTACATGTGGCTCCTACACTACATTTAAAAGTTATTCCAGAACAAACTGTTGTAATTTATGTTGTTCAGGATCTAAAACTTCTTCAAATGTTGAATGAATGAATGAATGAATGAATGAATGAATGAATGAATGAATGAATGAATGAATGAATGAACGAATGAATGAATGAATGAATGAATGAATGAATGAATGAATGAATGAATGAATGAGAGACAGATCCACCCGGTTCCAGATCCACTAGCAGACAGTAACTACTTTCTGCTCCCAGAGGAGCTTCAGCTTCATCCTGCAGGTTTTACTGCAGCTTCACCAGCAGCAGAACAGAAACGCTGAACTCAAAGAGCAAAGATGAACTTCACCAGATGAACAGTTCAGTTCCAGCTGCAGATCCATGAAGACATTAAGAGGGAAAATAAACCACTAAACACTGATTACCAAACACAGCAGCATTTTGTTTCTCCTTTTTGATAAACATCAACTTTATAAATATAACTTATTATTCAAGAAAGAGAAACCTGAAGGCTGAAGTTTGTTTCTCTGCTTTAATCAAACATCTTATGATTATTATTTCAGTGTCACTGAAGAAAATCCCAAAGACCTGCAAGGAAATAATTTAGTTTTTCAGCTCAGAGAGAGAAAACTGATTTCTGTTGACCTTTATTGTCATCATAAACATTTGAGCAGTTTAATATTTCTCTTCTTTCTCCGTAGGTCCAGCCGTCGGTTTCAGACGTTCGTTTCTTCTCTCATCATGGGAAGCGTCTCATCCAGTAAGTCCTTCAGTTGGTCTCAGGTTTGGTTTCTGCGTCAAAAGAGATAAAATAGATTGTGAAAAATAAAAGGTCCCTTATGACACCAAAACAATAATTATTGGATACATGATGTTCAATAATAACTTTAATTTAAACATATTTAGTGCAAACTTATTGTAATAAACTGAATCCTGATCTCTGAGAGGGATTAACATGTCCCTGATAACTGGAATCAGCAAACAGATGATCTGAAATAATCTTTACCAGAACATTCCTGACTGGTTCTGCAGAAACATGAAACAATCATCATGTCAACAATAATTCAGGATCTTATTTGTTCTGCTCCAGGTGCTGCAAACCCAGAATATCAGGAGGGAAAACACACAGACATGGTTGGTAAACACATCTTCAGTTATCTAGTAATGTTTGGCATTAAAATATATTTGATAGATTATTTTTAATCTGCTGCATTTGGACGGAGGCAGCAGGTCGTTTGGGTCTGAGAGGTTCTGATGGGGAAATAGTTTTATTTCTGCTGCTGCTCAGTTGATTCTGAACTGTGATCCGTTTGCTTCATCCCAACATCTTTTAGTTTTATGGAGACAAACAATTCAACCTGAACCTCATTATCACCTTCACCTGGTGTTACAATCATCCTGCAGCCAATCAGAGCTCAGAGATTTACTGTCTACATCATAAAGTACAAAATACTTCATCTCCTTCCCTAAATAACCCAGAGCCTTTTCACTCTGAAACATTTAATCATCCCGTCCAACATGCTGTGTTTGTTTTGGCTGTGAATAAAAATGTCAAAGGTTATTAAGAAAGTTGGTAATTTAATCCCAATTTTTTTCAGTGTTACAGGCAGGAAGTAAAGAGGTCTGGTCATGTGACCTTTCACACTCGATACATAAAATAGAGTAAACACTGTTATTTAACTTAAAAACTTCAATTAGTTGCTAAAAGTCAAAACAATTCTTTTAGAGGTTCAGAAGTTAGAAAAAATGTCTGGCAACAATTGTTGGTGGGATTAAACGGGTTAATTATCAAGGCTCACCTGTTTATCAGGATTAATGGCTCAGAAGCTCTTCGTCTCTATCCTGATAATCTGGTGACGATTTATAGGAAATTCTTTCACTGACACTTTTAAACAGAAATGTGGACATGATTATAAAACCTCTCTGCAAATATAAGAGTTTTTAACAAAATACTTCAGCTTCCAGTTAAAATACTTCAGTCATGGTTACATTATGTCATAGGAGAAAACCCAAATAAAATCTCCAGAGCAGCGATGAATGGACCAGAACCCAGAACTGGCTTGAGTTAAACAGAATCCAGCAGAGGAGAGGAAGCAGACTGAAGGTTTGACTGACATGGAGACAGAGAGGATGAAATGATGAAGATGTTCAGACGTTCAGAGCTGCAGTCAAACAGGAAGAAGCTGCTCTGCTCATGGTTTCATACCTGCATGATGTCATAGTGAGTCTCACCTGGAGCCATCATGACAGAACATCGTCTTCAATCAGAGCCTCTTTGGTTCTGGGCAGTTTACTGTTTTATAATTTACTAAGGTTATACGATAATTTAATTAAAAAGAACAAAACCAGAAACACGTTCCCATGGTGACGTTTTGAGTTCCTTACAGATTATAATAATTTATTCTAATCTTTCCAACGATGCTAAACATGGAAATAAAAACAGAAGAAAATATGATCATTTGAATGTTGGATTCTGCAAACAGGGTCAGTGAGAAGTTTGACCTGATGGGCAGCCTGAGTGTGTGAACGCTGCAGTTTATGACTTTTACTAATATACATATGTTTTATAACCAGCTGCACAGTGGCGCAGTTGGTAGAGCTGTTGCCTTGCAGCAAGAAGGTTCTGGGTTCAATTCCCAGCCTCAGTCTTTCTGCATGTTCTCCCTGTGCATGCTGGGTTTTCTCTGGTTTCCTCCCACAGTCCAGAAACATGTCAGGTTAATTGGCCTCTCCAAATTGCTCCTAGGTGGTTGTGTGTCTCTGTAACAGACTGGTGACCTTCTGGCTCTCGCCCAGAACGTTGGCTGGAGAGGCGCCAGCACCAATCCTGACCCCACTAGGGACAAGGTGTAAAGAAAATGGATGTAAACAAGCATCAGAAGTTACAACCATAACTTCTGATGCTTGTTTAATAAAATGTTGATGAAAGTTATAAAATATGATTTGATGTTTCAGCTGCTGATAAAATCTTTTAAAAACTGCATAATGTTTTTTTCCACATGATCTTTTCAGGTATCAAATGTTTTTACTGAAACTGTTTAACGTTTTCACTTCCTCTGATTTCATTTTTATCTTTAGAAATTCATCCTGTTTGGTTTTTACTCCCAGAACAGAAAAGAACCAAAACCAGGAGATCTGATTGAGATCTTCCGGGTCGGATACAAACACTGGGCCATCTACATCGGCAGTGGATTCGTGGTTCACCTTGTGGTGAACGGTGAGTCTCACACATATTAATATTTAAAGTGAACAGATTAAAATGTGATACTATAGAGAACAGATCCCTTCCTGTTTCTCTGCATGGAGTTCAGCAGGAACTGCTGAGAGACTCTGCTGACCTCAGGATGGAGGAAACATTTGGTGGAAGTTTAGATTTAAAACGGAGGAAGGAACAGGGCCGGCTGTACGCTGGGGCAAAAGGGGGCTGGGCCCCCTCAAACGTCTTCCCCCCTCAAATAAAACTTGCTGCAAATAACCGAACATCTCCTTTATCCGAGGTTCTGCTGTGCACCGTGCTGAGCAGGCTGCGGTCTGTCTGTCTGTCTGCGGTTAGGCTGTAGCTGAAACTACTCAGCTGCTAGTAAACAGCCAATCAGCATTCAGTATTCAAACGAGCCTCACAAGAGCCAGATCCCGCTCCCTGCTAGCCAACCTGCTTGCTAATGATGGCGACTTTATCTGTCAAGTTGTCTAAACCTTAAATGTGCACGAAAGGAGCACAATGTTTTGCTAACATTTTACTTTCACAGGTCAGTAAAAGGTTTTAATTTAAAAAAATATCGAGGAGGTGGAAGTAGGTCAGTTATGTTCCCTTGACTTCAACAACCTTCGCATGTTGTTCTGCGCAGTTCGGTGTGTTTGGTTCCGTTTATAAGGCGACCCTCACACCAGCTCTGTGACAGAGCATCAGTCCAGCAGGTTTTTAAGTTATGAACCCCGCTGGGTTTACTGGTAGTAATCACAAAATAAACATCAAGACAGAAAATGAATATTCTGTCTTTTTGTGGGAAATGTTTGCGTTTTTGGCGCTGAATCCTGATAACGCAGCGCTGCTCTGTCAGCTATTGGATTTGTTGTCACTCGGTTGTTATGGCAACGGATCTGCGTGTAAAGCATACATTTGGTCCAAACTAATTTTTCCAAGAAAATGAAAGAAGATGAACTAGGTGAGTATTGTGCCGTGTGGGCGGGGCGGAGCGGCAAGAAGACGAGCGGGGAGCCGTATCTGATGGGGAAACGCGCCTTGACGTAACACCTCCTTAACATTTTCACCCCCCCCTCATGTATCCATGGCTAGAACCGCCCGGAAGGAATCGGTCATGTTCTGGGATGTTTTAATATGAATTATTAACTATTTAAACTTTTGAAACTTTACAGGTTTGGGCTCCAGCTCCAGCTGCTCCCTGCCTGCACCAGGAGAGATGGGCTTTGTGATGAAGGAGAAGCTGGAGGACGTGGTGGGTGGAGACAGGTGGAGAATCAACAATTATCTGGATAAAAAACACAAACCTCAGCAGATTTACACCATCGTGAAACAGGCTGTTGGGTTCATTGGGACTCGGCTGCCGTATAACCTGGTGAGCAGCAACTGTGAGCATTTTGCCACCGACCTGCGCTACAGGAAGTCAACGTCTCTGCAGGTAGGAGGTCAGAGGAAGACGGAGCGAAGCTTCAGATCGGCTGCTGAAATCAGAGTCAGCAGGTTGAGATCAGCTCACAGCAACAAAGCAGATAAAACAGCTTTACATCATGAAACAAGCAGCAAACATTACATTTATCACCATCACACTAGAAACATGAAACATTGATCAATGTTCCAGCTATCTGTGTTTTTCCTGAAGGCTCTCTGTCGCCCCCTGCAGGTGGTCAAAGCTGGAGCAGGTATTGGCGGAACCGTGGCTGGACTGGTTCTGTTTACTGGAAGTTTACTGGGAATCCTGCTGAACAGACGCTGACTGGGACTGATGGGAATAAACATATAAAAATATCCTATTTATACATTTATTAATTGATTTCTGCTAGTTGTAGAAACTGTTGATCATGAACAGATCATGATCTGAAACTTTTAACAATTAAATTAATCTTTGCTAATAATGAGGCTGAAAATGTCAGAGTTCAGGGATGTAAATCATATAAATGTTGAAATTTATAACAGATTAAAAATGACTGTTGAATCATCATCAGTGTAAATAAAATCTGATATTAATTAGTGGAAAATTATTGATTATAGTTTTGCAGTTTGTTTTGGTATGAAGTTATAAAACTGTTAATAAAAAACTTATTAAAATTGGTTTTATTATTTCTAATCAAATTTTTTATTGATTTGTTTATTTTCTTTATAAAATGAACCTGTAACCATGACAACATCAGGTTTCTATCGATGTATTGATGATTGATCCTTCCTCCAGGGTTCTGATGGTTCTGATGGTTCTGTGTGGGTGATGGAGGCGGGTCAGCAGGTCAGCGTTTCCACCCTGAGCCAAACGGTGTGGGTCTGGTTCTGTCGGGTCCAGAAGAACTCCTGCAGCTCTGAACATGTCTGACATGGAGCAGATCCTTCCTCTGGTTTCTTTTAACTCCATTTCAGGAGTTTTTGTTGTTGATGTGGCAAAATTAGAACAATCCAGATTCTAAGGATCCTTTTTTATTTTTAAACATTGTTTTATAATCCAGTGGGCCAGTTTGTCATGTCTTGTTGTAGTAACCCCCAAACGCCAGCAGGTGGCAGGATCATATGGGGATTTGGAGTCTGAATAATGTGGCGCCTCAACCTGCTATGAAAAATGTTTAGTTTTTATCAGGAAGTGATTTTCTCCCAAATCTATGCTTTTTATAGAAAGTGACATATTTGCTGATATTTCCTAAATATTTTCCAGTTTTTCTTGTTTCTTCAGTCGAGTTGCAGAGGAAGACAAAGCCGCTCCGCTCCGCCGCCTCATGACTCAGGTTCCATGTTTCATTGATCAGAAGATGTTAGTATCAGTTCATAAAACAAAAGAATGAAAGTAAATAAATAGAAAAACTACAAACTGTTTTTTGTGAAAGTGAATTATCCTCATTAACTGAATAATCTAAAGATCATCACTAATAAATACTGATTAAAACTGAAAAGGTGATTGACAGTATTTTTATTTTCCTTTGACTTGATTTCAGAGCCACAAAGACTCATCAGACAGATGGTGGTAGTTTAGTAGTTTAGTAGTTTAGTAGTTTAGTGGTTTAGTAGTTTGGTAGTTTAGTAGTTTGGTAGTTTAGTCCTGAAGTCAGAAAGTTGATGTACATTTATTCCTAAATTACTAATCTGGGCATAAAGTGTCACTGGGTGAATTAAAGAGGCTGTTAGTAAATAATATTATCTATATAGTTTAATAAAGCTTCACTATGAAGTTTTCACTGATCTCATATGAATCCAATCAATTTACGGTTTTATTCTGAAACTTTTGGATAATTTAACATCCTCTCCATGTTTGGTTCTGGTTCTGGATGCAGAATCAGAACCAGAATCAGAACCAGAACCAGAACCAGAACCTGATCCAACAGCAGCAGATCTTTAAAGTTTTGTGCTGCTGAGCTGCTCAGTGGTTTATAATCTGTAAATGTTCTGATTGGTCAACAACAGATCAGCTTCCCTGGACTGTTAGTTTTTCTTACTGCACAGGATTCAGAAATGATGCGTTCAGGGTCGGTGGAAAACCTCGACCAAAAGTCAAGATGCTGTATTTCCAACTCATCTGGTAATTCTCAGATGTCCCAGCTTTTGACCAGCTTTGAACGCATCATTCCCTCTAATCACTCGCTCTCTCCTTCACTACAACCCCAATATAACAGATTAATTATTAATCTTCAGCCCATTATTCTTGCATCAAACCTGCATAGTTTAGTTTAAATCAGGTGGCTCCATGTAGTTTGATCTCCAGATTGATGCACAGAATCTTCTGCTGTTATTTCAGCTTTTAACTGTCAGAAACTGCAATGAGTCAACGTTGCTTTTATATTTCAGAAATGTAAATGTCAGTAAAAATTCAGCTGTACAGTGCAGATAAAGCAGAAACTTATATTGTAATTTGATTATTTGGAATTTAAATGTTTAGTTTGGTTGCAGCTTCTTCAGCCTCATGTTGGTATTTTCTGTAAAAAGGTAAATTGATCATTTGTGAAGTGAGAAACCAAATCAAACTCAACACAGTCGGATGCTATGAGACTAGATTTAACCTTTAACCTCCAACCAGGAAACATCCAGGGAATATTTACAGAGGAGAGTCGACCTGAAACACTTTAACATTCAGAAACCTTGTTCTTTCTGACCAGCTGGAATCATTTCCTCTTATGTGGATGAAAATCAGCTCACTTGTCATGAACTGGGTTGTGGTGTTGAGGATTTAGACGTTGCCACGATGATTTTTAATGAAGGTCTAGAACAGAGGAGCCAAACTCCAGCCCTCTGCTGTCCTGCAGGCTTTAGATGAGCCTCAGGTAGAAAACACTGGAATGAAACGGCTTCATTTCCTCCTCCTGGTGCAGATCAGGCCTCCAGAGCCTTGATGACCTCATGATTCTGTTCAGGTGGTTCAGGACAGCGACCCTGCAGGAGTTTGACACCTGTGGTCTTGAAGTTCATAGAAACCAGGAAGCACAGGTGATGAAGAAAAAAACAGACTTTGGTAGATAAAGGGACGACAAACGACTGGGATCAGGCGGGACACAAGAGACACATTAAATACATGAGGGATAAATCAGGGACACAAGAGACACAGGTGGGATCAACCAACAACACTAAACACTAAACTAACTAGGAAACACACAAAACCCCAAATCAACTCATCACTGAAGGTTTGATTCTGAATGTTTTAACCTTCCAGTAGGAAAAATCTTTTCTGTCAGGAATGAGGTTCCTTTGGTTGGAGAAACAGGAAGTTTGATCCAGGATCAATAAACTCTTTAGATCTCAGTGACAAAGTTCAGAAAATGAAAAGTTACATTTCTGTTTAACTTTGATTATTGGAAGAGAAATATTGAACTCCAACACTGACATGTAAGGTTTATTAAAGGGAAAATTAATGATGGTGATTCCCTGAAGGAAATAAATCCAATTGGAAAATGGAGTAATTCAGCATTTTACATGATTTTAAACCTTTTAACTGTAATGAACTGAAACATGCTGCAGAATCCTTTTATGATCTATGGGCATATAGCTTCTCCACACTGAATGTCTGTTTTTGGTCCACATTTATCTGCTTCAACGTTTGGTCAGCAGCAGAAGGCGGCCATGGCTGACATGATGAACGATGAGGAGAACCGTCTGCATTGTGAACGGCACCAGAACTCCTTCAGGAGGAAGCAGCCATCAGCAGAGAGACGGCTCTGTATAAATCCAGAAAATGAAAGCATATGTAGTCTTATGCTATACATGCACCTTAAGACAGGATGCATTCTAACACCAAATAAAATCCCATAAACATGAGGGGATTTTCTGTCAAAACGTGATTAAGGCCCATTTCCTGCCCAGTGAAATGCAATTTCTGCTTGAACTGACAGTTAAACTCAAAGGGATTATTTCATATAGATATGAAATAATCTGTTGAATAAATAAATACTTCATTTCCCTTCTACATTTTCATTTATACTATTATAGGAACGTTAATGTTAACAAAAGTTGGCCTGTCAGAATCTGAGCACCTGACTGTAGTTTTTTCTGACAGGTTATTTCAGATTCACTGTAAATGTGTCTTAAAATGTAAACATGCTGAACTTTGGTTGGGACGGCTCGCAGTGAGCAGAGGGAAACTTCACTTATTTTTAAATCTAAAACTTAACAGTTTCAATTTTAAAGTTTTGTAAAATGATTTACTTTTTCTTTATTTTAAAACCTTTTTATGCCAGTTTTCTTTTTCCTTTAGGGAATCCTGTTCATTTATTTAATGTTTCCTTTAATAAACCACAGATATCAGAGTTATATTCTGAATATTCCTCTCCTATTGTCACAACATGGTGGCAGCTTCAACATATTCAACAAAAAATATTTTCTATAAAATTGTAGCTTTAAGCTAGGTTAGCATTGCTTTATTTTTATAATTTCAAAATAATTTTGTGTCATAGCAGTCAGTAATTTGCACAGCACTATAAAATATTAACAGTTGTGGTTTCTTACATGGACTGACATGATGACCCAGGAGAGGCGATGCTCTGTCAGAAACTCCCTGGTCCAGCCAGCCGAGTGGGAGGAGCTTCATAAAGTGAGAGCAAGCATCTCCATGGCAACCTGGATGGTTGCCATGGAGATGACAGGATTTCACAAAGATGCATGAAAGAATCAAGGCAAAACTGCAGGTTTGTTTTGATGAGGGAACAACAACATGATGTAAAGATACAAAACCAGACAAAGATTTGGCAAACGACATGATTCAAAGTTGTGACATTTTAACTACTTTCATCTTTAAGTGGATCTGGGAAATTAAAAATTAAAATTCTAAGTTACAAGTCAGTTAAGTTTACAGTAATCACAATTTATAATTGTTAGGATCTAAAAGTTTAAGCTACAAACTAAAATTGAATAAGAGAAATTTCAGACTCAGTTTGTTCAACATAAAATGTTGATATTTTCATGTGAATTACAGACTTGGGACTGAAAGTTCCTACAAACTAACATTTTATCTTCACATCTTGGTTGAGTTACAAAAATATGGGAACCAGAGTTTGGCAAAAAAATTAAACTTAAATAGTTTAAGTCTTAAATTTAATGCTAAAGCTTGATGTCTTAAAATGTTAAGTTTTGCCCAACTATAAACCAAATCCATTCTAGGATTTGGTTTATATTAGATTATATTTATAATGTATTAGACCATATTACAATTTAACAATGAAATGCTGCTTTTAGACCCGACAGAATAATCAGTAAATAAACAGGAAACTGAGTTTAACCCAGGATTCAGCTTTATTGATGATTTCCACCAGGGGGCAGTGTTACAGAGAAATCAAGACTTCAGATCTGAAACATCAACAACGTCATCATTATTCCTCATTATTCCTCATTATTCCTCATTATGCCAACATCCTGACTGTAATGAGGAAAACCAGAGATGATCTGGACCCTCAGTCACCATTAAACAGACATCCTGAGTTTTTATTGTAAAAACAAAAATCACAGAAAAGATAAGAAGTTCAAATGATTATGATGAGAATGAAAACCTCAGAATTTCTCCAAAAATAAAAGATGCTAAATTAGACAAAACTTATCCTAAAGGTAATTCTTATATTCTTCAGTAATTAAAGCTGACAAAGTTATATAAAGTTAAAATGGTTGCTAGTTAACATGGAAGTTCAAACAAAGGATTTGAACTTTCAGTACATGATTTATTTTCACCAATAACTAAACTTTATTCCCTCCTCCACTAATAAAGTAGATCCCTGTTACCTGGCAGAAAATCCTCTAAATGATAAAAACATCAACATATTGTGTTTCATAAAAGCATTTAAAAGTCATAAAAATAACCACTTTCCATATAAGAGACAATAATAAGCAAATAAAACCTGTTAACCTGTGATGACCCTGAACATGTTTACATTTACATGATTTAAATCTCACTGAACACCTTTTGTTACAAATAATGGTTTGATCAAACATTCAATCAGTTATAATGTGGGATTCACACAGATGGTCACTTTCTCATTAAGTTAAAACTGAATTGTTTCTGATGGATTCCAGTCAAATCCTCCACCTGTCGCTTTGTGAGGATTGAACTAGAGCAGATTTCTGTCAGTCAGGTAAATACGAGTTTAGAGAGAGTTTCTGTAATCAGATTATTCAGCGTGTGAAAAATGTTTTCACTGTTAGGAAAAGTAGCAATAAGTTCAATAAAAAGCAGGATTAAAATGAAAGCGCTTCTTTAAATCTGTCAGTTTTTAGTAAATGAGGCTTCAGTTAAAGCAGAGATCTGGAATCTGGTCCTCAGGATCCTCTGCTGTAGGTTCACCTGACTGACCAACTGAAACTCTGACATGCTGAGGATGAAACATAATGACTGGAACCAGTTGGTCAGAGACCTGAGGACCAGGGTCAGCTGCAGCGTCCAGAGACTGTCGTCCAACTGGACCTGTGAGTTTTACTGAAAGAAACCAAAACCATCTACACTTTAAATTCATTTAAAACTAAAACATCATCATGAGATCATAACTGAGGCGTAAAATCTGGGTTTTACTGTAAGGTGGAGAAGCTCAGGTCTTTTAGATGCATTTTTCCTCCAACAGACCAGAACCAAACGGCCCTCTGGTTCCCTCTGCAGCAGAGCTGGTTCTGATCGGCTCATTGGATCCGGTTCTGTTAGAGCAGAGATGCATCTAAAAGTTACAGCAATGTGAGGTTTAGAGCCACAAGGTGGAAACCCTGAAGACAGAGTTTATCCTGAGTTTATCTCTGATTTCTATACAGCAGATCAGTTTTTACTCCAACACCATAAAAACCTTTTGCTCTGTTTGGACCCTGCTAACATTTTAAATGTCTTCACTTCCAGCCAGTCTCATCTGCCTGAATCCCACATTTTCACTCTGTCTGTTTCTACATTGGACTGAAGGAAGCGAAGTTGGATATGTGATAAGCATAAAGCCCCGGGTGCAGCGGCTCAGTGAATTTGGCCCTGAAGGTGTACATGTGAGTCAGAGCGTCAGAGGAGACCTGGTAGAAGGACAGAGAGCCGCCCGGCCAGTCCAGGTACACCCCCACCCTGCTGCAGCCGCCAGCAGGGACAGAGGTGCTCCAGATCTTACCGTTGTGCCAAGCGCTGAGCTCATTATTATGAACACCAAAGTACCAGGATGCAGGATTCTCTCCAAAGCTGCTCACAACATCCTTTCCTTTCTTTTGCATGCTATTGTATACAAGAGCGACCCCGGCCTTATTGGGATGTCCGGTGCTCCACTCAACCTCAAAGTAACGGCGCCCTGCCAGCGCCAGCTCAGACAGACCCTGGGTGAAAACATCAAATCTCTGGGGATTATCAGGATATGCCTGCTCGGGCCCACATGTCGCCTTCCTGTTGCCATCAGACAGGTTCAACCAGCCGTTACATGTTTTTGGATCCAAGGTCAGGCTGCAGTGATCTGTTGGTGAAAACAATAATCAGTTACTTTTCCTCACATCTCCTCCAGATTAAACAGAACCACATGATTTCATATCTAATATGGATCTGATTTAACAACATCTTGGAGTTTGTTAGAGACTGTTGAATAAAATCTGCTGGTATCTGAAGAAGCCTTACACCAAGCCAGGTCTCTTCGGTCTAACGGAGCCGTCACATCAGGAACGTCGGGCCGTGAGAAGTCTTGGGTTTTCAGACTCCCATCCCTGAACTGGTAGACGGTTCCTCCGGTGAACCTTTTGTTTGGCAGAGCAGCTGCCAGGAACCGAAACCTGCGGCTGCCCTTCAGCTGTTTGGCCGCTGAAGTGAACTCTCTGGCTTTTTTCCTCATGTTGGCCACGACTTCGTCTGAAAAGAACCACTGGTCCTTACTGGGCGGAGCGACGCTGGGTGGAGGTTTGGTTTGTTTGCTCACATAGCTGGTCATCTGGTCCAGGAAGGGGTCGTCGGTTTCCACAGAGGAGAAGACAAAGCAGAAGAGATCGGCTACGCCTGCAGCTAGAGCCTGTCGGTCCAAACTGTTCTCATCTGGAACGGTCGGGATTCCCTCCATGATGTCCAGGCAGGACATGATGATGTTGATTTCTCTCTCTGCATTATCCAACCAGGCGTCTAAGGTTGTGTGATTGAATGGAGACTTCTCCTGCTCATCAAAGAGCTTTTCCACACATCTTTCATCTTCTTTCCCTTCCCGGATGAGAGGAATCTTCTCCTGCATGGCCCGACTCAGGTTGGACGTGTAGTCTTTACAGTTATCTTCAAAAACCTTCAGCTTTTTTCTAATTTGTGGAAAACTTTCCACCACTTTCTCTTCCTGAGCCTCTCTGCATCTCCTTTCCATCTCTTTTATACTTTCCAGAGAATTACAGAATTTCCTGACCAGACCAGAGGAGATGTTTTCCTTCAGCTCAGCTCCAGTAACGCCCAGGTCCTCCAGAGGAGTCAGCCACACTTTGACAGGAACTGAGTTCTTCTTAGTTTCTCCGAGGAGCTCTGGAAGCTTGGAGAAGGTCGTCACCGCATCTTCAAACGTGGTCGGGTTCTTCTCCAGAATAAAGTCACCGTAAAATTTACAGGTGAACTTGTTGATTGCTTCTCTTTCTTCTTTGGTCAGCTTCATTTCTGCTCTGGCCTCAAGATTAAAGGAGGGAATTTTGTTGACCGCAGCAAACATTTTGGCCTGAACGGTCTCAACGCTGCTCGACTCCAACTTCTCACTGTCGAACACAAAGAAAGCATTGGCCCCATAGAGGATGCCTGTGACCACATGTGTTGCATCACTTTTCTCAACAAGATCTTTGTCCTGAAGCTTCACAGCTTGGAAAAGTGAGAGATTCAGCCGGTCATAAAAAGTTGTGGCTTTGTACTGGAAGGTGACTCTGCTCTGGTTCTTGAGCTTCTTGTTGTCATTCAGAAAACCAGCAGATCCCCCGACCTCAACGAGGCCCCCCAGGAAACTGGCTTTGAGAGACACATTCACATCCAGCAGAGACGACTTGGACTCAAAGGAGTCAGAGGTGCTGATTTCATAGGAGCTGCTGGGATGAACCTGACTGCTGAGGTACGAGCTGATAGTTTCTCTTTCCCACAGAGTGAAACCTGTAAAAAGAGAAATTTCATTTTCATTATAAATATACAGCACTGCATGAAAGCTTGTGAACATTGTTTTCGAAAGAAAAATTATAATAATCATGTGAAATGAACATCCAAAGCTCAAACTGTAAAGCAGACCCACCAAATAAGGAACACAAAGAAAAGAAAGATACATATTTTCATAATTTATTCAATAAAAGTATTTTATCTGTCAAAAACAGAAAATCTGCCAAGGAGGCCCCTTGCACAACGACATGTACAGGAACATCTGTGCAGAATATGGACTGGAAGCCCCGAGATACTGGAGGAGAACCTGAAGCTCCCAGGCCTCTGGTAGAGGACCCGAGCTCAGAGGATGAAAGAGAGAGAGAGAGAGAGAGAGAGAGAGAGAGAGAGAGAGAGAGAGAGAGAAGGGAATTTATAGACAGACAGGGGAGTAGGAACGAGTCTGTCATTGGGAGACGCATGTCAGAAACCTGACAGATCAGTAAAAGGCTTGAGCAGAAATGTCAAACTATTGGGCCGTCAACACATCAGTAACACGTTACTCTAATCTGACCTCTTGTTTCAGTAACAGTAATCTAACATGTTACTATTTACAATCCAATAATCAGATTAAAGTTATGCATAGCATAATGACTGTCATTCCAGGATGAACAGTCACTTCAGCATTTGCCTCACAACTAGCAAGATAAATACTCTGGTAGCTCAGACTGGCTGCCAGAGTATGTAGCTTGATGTGAATATTTAAGTGAACTTATGATTGTAAAGTAGACTTAGCTTGTAAATACAATACCTTGTCACCAAATATATCTACTCAAGTTCATGTAAATACACCACTTGTTCAGTGACTGTGTGATGAAGTTTAACTTATATAATCATATTCCTCTTCCGTTAAGTAATTTATAACAGAAATAATCCTCCCATTTCCTGTATCACTTGTAAAAATGAAAATAATACATACACAAATATATACATCTACCTGCACATATACATATATAATATTTACCTATTTACACACACATACACAGACCTACATCTAATTGCCCAAGTCATCCTCAGTGCTTTAATTCCCAGTTAAATTCATCATCCCTGTTCATCCCTGAACCTTTGAATAATAACCATCTTCAGGCTTTTCTTAAAACACCTCATGCTTGGACTTTGCTTCAACTCTTTAGTGAGTTTATTCCAAATATTCACACCAATAACCGAGATACTCATTATTTTCTTGTCATCGTTGTTCAAACATTTAAAGTTGAGGTTTTCTCTATAGTCAGATCCCCCCGCTCTATAAGTAAACAATAAGTAAACCATTTTTGAATATTTTCTGGTAATTGTTTGTTTCTACCTTTGTACATAAACGGTGCAGTTTGAAACTTTACCAAATCTGGGTGTTTCAGGAGGAAAGAATCTATAAACCAGAAAGTGTGCATTTCCTGCAAAAGTCCAAGTGTGAATGCTGAATGCTTTTGGTGGAAACGGCAAAGCTTTTGAAGCCGAGATGCTAAATGCTAATGCTAGCATCCTGGCTGCTACTGGCATGTTGAATCACAGTAACATAATCCATGCAATGTGGAAAAACCAGGTAAAAACTAAAATTAGATAAAAAGCTAACAGTGTTAATATGAAGAGACTCACCTGTCCTTTCTGTCTCCAGGGTGTTTGGACAAAAACAGACATTATCTACAGGTTCTGTTGGAGGCCACTGAAACCGTTTATGGGTTTTTATGGTGTTTCATTATGGTGTAACGATAAAACATAAAATGTTTATAAAAACATTTTATGTTAAAAAAAGTGGGAATGTTGGTATTTAGTAAAAGGTATTTTCTTTAAATAGGTGAATTTTGTGATTTAAAAGATGTTTTGGTCCATCACAGCTGGGACTATTTAAAGTTTCACCTGTGAAATTGTTCTTGATGCTGAGAGAAGAACAAACTCCTGATGTTTCTGTTTTATCCTGCCTCCACTTTTCCTCCTCACTGTAAATCCAGCCTGTAAAGAAGCTTTGTCACATGTTGTAATTACAAAAAATGTTTTTTTATTTGTATTATTCTTACCTGAATGAAACACCTTTAAAAACTGTCATTGTTTCAACTGTGTTACTTTAAGATTCTTTCGTTTTATTTCTTCTTCTGTGGTTTTGTCTTTAATTGTTTGCACCTTTAAACTCCCCTTTTGTCATGTTGTCCTGTTATTTTTTGTCTACATACATCCAGTTTATTTATAGATTTATTAAGTTGTTTTATCATCACTACAGTAATAAATAAATCTATTCCACAATGTGAATAATTAAGTGAACTTATGATTGTAAAGTAGATTAAACTTCAGTTTTGCTATGTATTTTTACGCAGGTCTGGAGCAGGGAGCTGATAACATGTTTTCTATTTGTTGTTGTCAGAAATAAACTGAAAACCAGAAACTCCAGAGGAATCCCATGTCACAGCCTGAGTTTTAAATAAAACCAGGCCAATCCAGAAAGGATTACACTTGCATTGACTGTTTGCCAATTAATAACTTTTATGAAAGTGGCTTTATTTCTCTGTGTAGGCATATTGTTAGATGTAATTTACCCGTCATCAGTTGGTCTCTGCGAGTGTCGTACAGCATGCCTAAGGCGAAAGGCCGACCCAAAGCCGCCACCTGCATTTCATCTGAGGACATGTTTTCAGCCTGAGGCAGCAGAGAGACAGGAAATAACATTAAGATGAATTACATAGAAATATCTGGTAGAAAGAAAAGAACATTAATAACATATCAATACTGCATCACTGAGAGCCTCTGAGGAAATGATCTGATTACCTGATGAAGGTTGATGGATCAGTTAAAATCTTTCTGACTGCTGAGACTTTCTGACTCCTCGTCTCCTTTTATCCTCATAACTCCTCCCACCGAACCAGCAGGAACTCCTTCTATGGGAAACACCTGAAGGATCATGGCTTATTGGTGAGCCATTCAGGTGGACCCTTACTTTGAAGGATTCACCTTATCTGCTAAAGATAAGATTCTTTAGCAGCTTATCTTTAGCTGCTAAAGAATCCAAAATAAGGTGTAGTGGTGATTGTTTGTCAAACCAAACATCCAACAAAGTTCCAATAAGCCACTGAGACACTGAGGTCAAGTATTTCAACGCAGGCAAAGAAGGTTCAGGATCCAACTTGTAACTTGTTCTTCATGATTTATTTTGATATCTTTGCAAAACAAAACAATTACAGAGTTCAAACTTCCTTTTGTTTTCTCTGCTTCCTCCTTGCACTGGTAAAAACCACAGGCCCCTAACCCAAATGCCTGCTGGTCCTTTACCAGGCCCCTACATTTATAGAAAGTGGACCAACCCACATCACTTCCTGTTTACTTAAAAAATATCAATAAGAAAAATAATAAAACAAAAAATAAATGAAATCAATAATTATTAACTTACAAATAAGTTCTGTAAATAATACAAAAAATATACATTTAAGAACAAACTAACAAAATTCAAATGGATAAAGAATATAAACAATAAATAGCTCCAACATAAGGATTTACCTTATCAGCTAAAGATAAGCTTCTTTAGAAGCTTATCAGCTGTTGTCTTTAGCAGCAGATAAGCTGCTAATGAATGTATTAGTAATCAATGTGCGGAGTAACACATTCATTAAAGTTGCCTTTATAAATATGCCTTAGGGAGGAACCATTTTTAGTCTAAAAAGACTAACAGACACTGATAAAACAACAGCACATCTTTAAATGTTGTTGTTGCTCAACACCTTCTCTCTGCTTCCCCCTCTGAGAGGAGATGTGCTGCCAGCTCTCCGTCTAACATTGAGTTTCCTAAATCTGCAGGGATTTACCTGTCCAGACCTGTTACAGCTGCTGTCGAGAATCCATCCAATGTCCCTCCTTCACCTTTAGCCAGACTGAGCAGCCTGCAGCTCCACACCTGCTAACGGTCGCTCCTTCTCTTTATTACAACTCGCACTTGTTACTGAACCAGGTTGGTTTTAGTTTTGGCTAAAAGCAACCTATAAAACATTTTCCACTTTCTCCTCCCAGAATCAAACTTCATAGCTGCTTTATGACCATCAAAGAACTTTAATGTGACTCATTAACTGAATGTCCACAACATCTTTTAGATTTTCTTAATGCTAATTATTTTATTAGTAAGGCAGTTTTGCAAAGGTCAGTACAGCTTAAATCAGTAGCAGAAATAATCAAATAAGTAAAATCAATAATCTAGCCTATCTTTCCCTAATGCTGACACTGTGAACTGACTGTTCCTTCCACCCTTGGGAGAAATGGCTCTCAAGGGAAAGAGCCTGATGACCTCAGTGTAGATAGAGCTCTCCATCTGTTTTATTGTTTATCTCTCCTCACTCTTGTTTTCCCAAATAAAAGGCTCCAGCAGAGAGAGAGCAGAACGCTCTGTGAACGACTAGGAGGAGCAGTTTGCTGAAGCTTCTCCTTTTGCAAAAGTTCAACCATAAAATTCATGTACGTTGTCTGTGGTTCTTTTATGTAGGTTCAGATCAATAGGTTTATCCACCCTGCAGATGCATTTTCTAGCTTTGTTGCTGTGCCTCTCACTGGCCGACTGCTTGGACAGATGATCTCATGTCCATCACCGTCTTGGAGACCTGATGACCTGATGTCTGTTCTAATGACCCCGAGTTGCTCAACGGTCCTCCTACATCTGTTTCCTGCCCAACCTTTTCTTTGGAAAGTTAAAGTTCAGCAATAAGGCGTTGGTCACCTCTGCTCTCCTATCAGTTCCTCTTTCCCCCTGACCTTTCACCTACCATCTACCTCCAACACATCAGTGATCTTTAGTTACAGTTACACATCTTACACCATTTCCATCACATTTATAACCTTTTAGTTTCTCTGATTTAACATTCATTTATAACCGGGGTGAAAATAGTTTTAAATTCTTGGGGGAACTATGACAAAACGTTTCTGTGCTCATTCATTTTTTGCAAAGTGATAAAAGCTGGTAGCTCTTGAACTGCTACAAAATAAAGCTGTGTTTCCTCCTCCAGTCCACTGGCTGCCATGTTGAACCTTGAGATGCCAGGAGATCTAAACTCTGAACATCATGGAGTCATCCCAGTTTTCCATGTCTGCCATATAACCATTCATTTTATCTTTTAAACTGGTTCTATTGATCCTGTGTCCAGACAGAGGGATAATCAGCAGCCCTTCCTGAATCCGTGGTTCGACTATCCAACGGACCCTCCTCTCCTCTGCAATCAGTAAAACTTTTATAACAAATTTATATCAGTAATGATTTCTTGGTTAATGTCAAGTTGTCAAAGACCTTTTGAATAATGTCAACTTTGTATTAAATATTCATAGATATTGTATTCATAGATATTCATGAAGGCTTATTCATGTTCATGACAGTCTTATTCACCCCCTTCAAATAAAGTGTTACCGATTGTTGTAAAGCATCGATTAATGTGGGGTTTTAAAATGAGTTAATTGGACTTGTAGCCATTATTTTGTGCCCATTGTTGGACACCACATGGCTACCGGTTTTGAAAATGGGCCGACAATCAGCAGACATCTCTAAGAACGTGTAGTGTGAGCTGGACATTACACTAAGGAAATGAGGAAGGGAGGGTCAGTGGAGAGCACCAGAGCTGAGCCTTTTTTCATTCAGTGTCATCAACAGAAGGAGAAAAAGGCAGGAAGAGACGATGAAGCTGATAATTAAAATGAGGTCCATAGGTTTAATTTATCGTGCGATTAATTAATTTATTATTTATCGTGACAGGCCTGTCTGCCCATTTCATCTGTGTTTATGGAATTCAAATCAGATGAAAAATACAAAATTGTACACGCATTAAGCACACAACATTAAAACACACTTTCACAAGAAAGTAAAAAAATCCTCTAGAAAATGACACTGAAGGTAAAAGAGGAAAAAGACAAACGCGCTCCCAGTCCTCCCTACATGTCTGTTCATAACTGTTTAGCTATGATTGGATCAAATTTATTATATATTAATGTCTAAATCAGGATTTTTCATTTCATAAAGGTCACTGACAGGACATGTGTTGTGAAATGTGGCTGCATTAATAAACAGAATATAAACTGAAGTTACTGATTAACAGGAAGTTATGATTCAGTTTTCATTTCCAAAGAACTTGAGGTAAAGGACAGCAAGTGAATGATTTATATTTCCTCAGAAAATATTACTCTACCATGGAAAATTCACACCACCCCTTAAACAGGACAGTTTATTAAGAAACATAATTTCTCCACCTCAAAGAAGTTCCAAAAACAGTCTGCAGACACACAGACCTGGGTGGTAGTGAGTTATACAATATTTAATTAGTAACTTTTCCTCATTGCTGCTTGTGACGGCTGCAGTTTGTTGTGAAATGAAGCTGATAGCAAAAATTCAACCTGGAAGACTCCATCCCCTCCGTTCGTCCATCGGCGTCATGCTCATCTCCGCCCTCAGCGCTGGACCTCACCCGGTGTGTCCAATCATCAATCAAGCTCTGCATAAAGGATCCACACCGAAGTCGTCGGCCGCTTCCCAGCTGCGTTCAACCCACCACCGCCCCTTCTCCACCCACATCCTTCGGCTCTCCAGGATGGCACCCTTTCCAGACCTCCACCACCAGTGTCGGGCCCCGGGGGAGAGCATCCCTAATCGCTTATCGGGATGTTCATCGAGTTCACATCAAATCTCAGCTCAGATCAGCTGCCGGGGCCGAGCGCCAAAGAACTGTTATTCATTGCTGTTATTAAATCTTCTAATTGGTCCTTTTTCTTCGTCTGAGTCTTTCCAGATTGAAATGACCATCTGTGATTTATTGTCTTTGGTTTCCAACAATCTCAGGTGTCAAACTCAGTGATCTGATCCACCAACCTGTTGTTCTAGTTCAAGTTGTTTTTGACATGCACTTGTGAATGTGAAACATGATCAGATATTTTTCACCCTCTTGATTTAAACCATAAATGAAACCTCTCTCTTTAAATGACTAGTGAGCACTTCTGGGTCCGTTTCAAAATGTTTTCTATCCCAGATCATCTACAGGTTTTGAACCAACACGATGTTCCTGCTGTTTGTGTTCAGGCCACAGATTGTCTCACTAAAGACTCCAGTCCCTTGAGCCAAGCATTCAGCTGTTTCTCTGGAACTGGTTTATGGCAGCAGGTGGGTGGACCAGGTTATCATATTGTGTTTGTTTAATCTTAATCAGTTGATTCCAGAGAAACTCTGTCCTTGGAGGTGGAGTTTTCCCACCACCGCTCGATATTACCTGGCTTTCGAGAGTTCCTTGCTCTTCATCCCTTTCTTCAGTAATGTTTGCCTCTGTCACAGCTGGTTCAAATGATCCTGGCTTCATTTCCAACCCACTAATTACAACGTCATTCATTCGACTGTATTGTTCCAAGTCAGCCACACGATGTTCCAGGAAGGCTATTTGCTTGTCTTTCTCTACATTCTGTCTCTTCAATTCTTTAACTTCCCCCATTATAAGATTTTGTTGTGAGATTTTTGCTATCTCATCAGACATAAAATCCAAGGATTTCTTTATCTCCTCAAACTCTTCCTCTGTTATCGATCAGCTTTGCTTTGTATTTCTTTTCGACATTTCCGTTTAATCTGAACAAGTTGATGGTCAGGCGCTGTGTTGTCGTGGCAGCAGCCTCAGGAGTTGTAGCAGCTGCCCAGCCTTGTAGCCGCACGTCAGATGTTGTAGCAGGAACTCAATGTTGTTGCAGCAGCTTGGTGTTGTAGCCTTGTTGTAGAAAGATTGAAAAGATCCAAGAAATGTGGTTTCATGCAATACAAAATTATTTGAAAAATCTGCGCATAAAATTTTAAAAGGTTAAAAATTAATAGATGGAGATGCAAACAAAAACAAAGATGTAATATAATTTTTGCATCCCCGTTAACTGAGCCTGGAGCTACAGCGATAAGACTTCACCTTTTATCTGTTCAGGTCAAAACGGAAGACGCCCAGGTTTTAGCTTCACGAAACTTGTACTGAATTATGCGGTGAGTTTATTCATATTTCAGTTAAAAGTTAATAAAAACTGCAAATTATCATTTATGAACAATTTGTTGTTTTATTCTTTACAGTAAAGCAAAAAGTGAAAACAGATCAACCAGAGCAATGAAAGTGAGTTTTACTGAGAGGAATTACTTATCTTCATATTTAATATCTATAACTTGTTTTAATAAACGTTTTTGTTTCCTAACAGCCACAGATGATGAACCTGCAGAAACACAGAGGAGGTTCTGCCTTGTGAGTAAAAACAAAACAATGAATCATAAAAACTAAATGATTTCTATTATCAGATAAAATTATATTAATTATTGTTAACAATGTTCCATAAAGCCTGAAGGTTTCTGTCAACACTGACTTATTATGACTGACTAATAAAAGTTCATAAACTACAGAAAATGAAGTGAAATTATTTTAGCGTCTTCAGTTGATATTAGTTTCCAGCAGTAAAGTTCAGGTTAAAGGTCGTTGAAACGAGTTTAGGATGTTAAAGTCCTGAAAAAAGTTATATATATTTTTATGTTTTTTTTTTAACTTTGATTTTTAAATGTAATGTCTGTTTGCTGCAGCTGATCCTGACCTGCAGAGCAGCAGCAGCTCCAGCCTGCAGCCACCTGACAGTGAGTCCAGCAGGGGGCAGCAGAAACACACCTGGTTCTGTTGAAACTGGCTTCATTCTGAGAATGAAAGGATTTGAACCTGCAGCCTTCTGGCTGCTCTCTGCACTCAGCTCAGGCTGTAAAGTTGAACAGAAATCAGTTTTAAAATCAGCTTTTGGCTCCACCTGCTGGAGCTTCGTCTTCCTCCTCTGTCCAGAGTCTTCCTCTGCATCGTGTTTACAGGAAATGTTGGGTTTGATCCGCTGCCTGCCGTGTTTTTGTTTCCAGTGTCTGAGCTCCGGGTCATCCTGCTGGGCAACAGCCTGCCGGACACAACTGCAGTTGCCAACTTCCTCCTGGAGGTGCCGCTGTTCACCACAGAGGAGGCTGGTCAGAGGCCTGCTGAGGGACAAGGAGGTGGTTCTGATCAACAGCCCGGATGTTCTGGACCCGGCCAGAACATCCGGGCAGACTGGCAGAGTTCACAGAGAGCTGCGTGTGCCGCTGCACTCCCGCACCGCTTCACCCAGGACCAGAACCTGCGGCTCCGCAGAGTCCTGGTGCTGTTTGAGGACCAGCCATTTGATCATACTCTGGTTCTGCTGTCCACACCCAGAACCAGAACCAGAACCAGGAGCTGCATGGAGAAGCAGCAGCTGCCACCCTGCCTGAAGCAGCTGATCAGGATGTGTCACTTCCGCTTCCTGTGGAGGGAAAACCTGGAGCATCCGGAGCTGTTCACCCGTCTGGTCCAGATTCTAAAGGAGAACAACGGGGAACATGTGAAGTGGAGAGAACATGTGAAACAGAGAACATGTGAAACGGAGAACATGTGAAACAGAGAACATGTGAAACAGAGAACATGTGAAACGGAGAGCAGGAGCGATAACCCTGCAGCTGTGGAGGAACAGCTCTACATCAGATCTGCTGCTTCCACTTGCAGATGAACATTAAAAACTGGATTCAGTCCCTGTTGCTTATAAGAATTCTCCATGTTTTCTCTGGATATTATTTTGCTTTTTTGTTCATTATAAGCTAAAATTTGAAGTAACTTTAAAGGATTAAATGTTTGGTTGTTGAACTGGTCCTTTTTTGAGAGATTATTTAAAACACTTAAATGTATATTAATATCTAAAACTATATTTTTTGTCAGATCTTTCAATCCATCAACTTTATTTCTACTATTAAGTAGATTGTGACAGTGAGGTGAGTCAGCTTTCCTTCCAAACAGGAAACTTGACACAAAACTAAATTCACTACATTGTGATTTACAGGTCCATAATATTTATGACTGGAGTTTATGCGCTCAGTTCTCACATACTAAAGACTGACTATTCACTTTTCTTTTAATTTTTACTTATGGAGCAGAAATATTCTCTGATACCTACGACTTTATTCAAGGGAAAATGATTGGTACCGATTCATAACAGGAAAATAGAAATTGCACCAAAAGGTGGGATTAAAAAGGAAAAATAAATGTGCATTTATTATTGTAGCAAGATTTGTAAACTTCTAAATTTTTTAAAGCTGGAATAAACTAACACGGTTAATACGCGTCACTTAAATCTTATTGTCCGCTGAAGTTTCTTTTTATTTGATGCATGTGGAAATCTGATGGGGCCGTTTTATTTATTTTTCAGCAGTGAAGCAGAAATCGCAGCGCCTGATCTTTTACTTTCACTTTCAGCTGTGACTCCATGAAGCAGCAGCGGCTCTGATCCAGACTGAGAATAAAACCAGGGACTCCTGGACTCTTCAGCAGGTTTTCTATGCTGGATCTGAAGAGATTCCCTGAACCTTCAGCACGGATCGATCCCAGCAGACATGGGACGACCGACTGCCGTAAGAGCGACGGGGGGCGGGGCGGGGATCGCGGCGTAATTATTCTAATACGGGAAAATACTAATACGGGAGCAAGTCGGAACAGAGGGGATAAATACGGTAGTTTTCCGGGGCAACGGGAGACTCGACAGGTATGCGTTCATAAAGATAATCAGCAGATTTTCAGCTTGTGTTTCTGCACTAACCAATAATCAGGCTGGTGAAGCAGCAGGAAGGAACCCAGACAGTTTAGACTCTGCAGCCTGCCTCCATTTTGAATCGGCTCCACTCCTTCTGGGCCCAGAACCTCCTGAACACCGACCCGTTACTTTGAGCCATGAAGCTGAAGTTGCTGTCCGATTCAGGAAATAGCTAAAGGGCGATTCCACCTAATTTTTCACTACTTAAGCATCTAAAAAAACTACAACACATAGACTCTTCTAACCTGGACTGGATTATTCTCAGCTAATTCCTGAATATTTACAACCAGTTTGTGACGTGTGAAACTTTTATCTTAATTGTAAAACTTCAATAAAGGGCGATTTCACCACATTTAATGCATCTGTACCACATGAGAAATGAAGGCCTCTTCCTCTGAAATTTCCATTATTTTGCTAGTATATCGACTTTTAGATGTTTTCTCTCATCTTTTTATCTTCAGTGTAGCAAGATTTGGGTTTGTATTTTTATTTTATCTCTGATACTGTTGGGGATTTTAAATTAACTCAAGACTCGTAAAGAACCAGACAAAAGACCAATGAGGGTTTATGCCTTCCTTTGCAAAGGGAGAGATCCACAACCTCTAACCTGCTGAGGATCAAAGGTTGGTGAGCTCTGCTCTCCTCTGCTTGGAACTGGCTTTTATTATGATGACCTTCAGTAGAACAATGCAGAGATAACAAAACAGATGGACCCCTTGGGTAGGACATTACATTATAGATAAAGAAAGAACCTTAAAGAATAACTGGTCAGAGCCAGTTAGGTAACTGAACACATTTAGATAAAACAAATAAAATGATAAAACAATGATTAGTTTTACCCAACAGATACTTCCTGAAGGGGGGCATCAAATGGGAGAATGCTTCCAATAACGCAATGTTCTATTTATGCTGGTACTGATTTTTATGTCTTTGTCTTCAACACAGGCAGTGCTCCTGTAAAAGAGCTTTTTTCATTTTTGTGTATCTGCTTAAACCCCCAGTTGGCTGTGGCAGACGGCTGCTCACACTGAGCCAGCTTATGTGGGAAGCTTCTTCCAGGTAAAAGGAAGAGTTTGCTCTTTTTTTTGTTTTTTTTGCTCGATGCTTGCTTGTTTGCTGCAAAGTGAAAGACAAATGCAAATGACGTCCACTGTGGATCCATTCAGAAGCACGCCAATGACTGGATGCTCCCTGCTGGTTTCCTCAGATAAAAACTGCATGGAACGAGTGTGAATTTGAACTTTAATGACTCATCTGATTTCTACCATCAACTGAAATGTATTATTGTGTTTAATTGACTCTTTTTTCTTGCAAAGTGCCTTGATATGAGTGCTGTAAATTTGCACTAACATGAACGGCTATGAAGTGAAAATTGAGAAGTGTTGGTGTTGATGTCCAGGACTGACATCTTCATTGTGTACACTGTAAAACATTTGAGCCATATTTAGTTGTGTTTACCATCTTCTACTCTTTAAGTCAAATTTATTGAATTTTACAGTGTGAGTTTGTGAAAGATAAACTGACGGTAGTAAGTTGTCTTAACTTTTGATTAATTTAGTCAAACGTCCAAGAGTTGAATCAACTAGTTTTTATGTTAGCACTTATACAAAAACTGAACAAAAACTGAAAGAAGAAAAATTTAATTAATTATTAATTATCATATCAGAAAATTTGTTCATGCAATTTGAAACAATAATTTCAATTATTCTAAAGAAAAATAGGTAGTTATGTTAACTTGATATTCTGAGAGGTGTGTGCTGTTTAAAGGGATCCAGGACTAGTTGACCTATTAGGTTGTAATTTTCCTACAAACTAAAAAACTGCTGTTTTTGATACGCCAAAACTCATAGTTACTTAAAAAATGCACATTTTTTGTTATATTTTTTTCACCCATGGAGGTCGCCATTTTATCGCTGATGGGTTGATGACATCATTAGGTCCATTCTGTACTGGAGTCTACAGAGAAACACGCAGGAGGTTAAGCAAGATGGGGGCTTGAGTGGCCACTCTTTCAAGCTCTCCCAAAATAGTTTAAGGAGCCATCATTGCTACTTTTGACGCAAAGAGACATTTATACCGAGACCTTCGTTAAACATTTTAACCATTGTGCTTAAAAAAGTGGAAAAGAAAAAAGACTTCCTGAAAATTTCTGACAATAGCTGCAAGTGGTAAACGCAAATCCATCAGCACAGAAACTTTGCTGAAAACATCACAGCAACTTTAAAGTTGATGATAAACGAGAACAGACGGTCTGCATTAATGAGCTCAAAGATTCGGTGGATTATATCCATGCTGAAATGAAAGCAGGAGAAGATGTTCGTAGCAAGGTTATTTCCATTTGCCAGAAGACCGCTCCAGGATGTAAAGACAGACTACCAGACGTCATCAACAGCGTTCACCGGCTGGGTCGTTACAGGCTTGAGAGAAGTGATGATGCGGTTCTCTATAAGACACTACATCCCTACATTAGACATAATTAGTTGTATCAATAAATGAAGACATTCTTTTGTTGGCTTCTATATATGGATATAATACCAAAGCAGAAAATATGCAACTTTATGATAGATTAAGTAACAGGGTGAATTACGTATGTAGAAAATATCATAATATGATGATATTGGTGGGAACTTCAGTTCAACTCTTGATGATGCATTGAATAAATAGATTTCCTCCAAAGGTCAAGACAAATCCAAACACAGTTCTAAAAAACTTTATATCAACCTTTGGCCTGACTGATGTATGGAAACAAAAAAATAGCCCCAAAGTTGAATTTACATGGCAAAACACAACGGGCTCCTTTAAGTCAAGAACTGATTTCTGGCTGGTGTCTGATTTATAGCTGATGAAATTAAGTCAATTATTCTTCCAGTTCCTTTATCAGACCACAAGCTTAATTGAAAAAAATAAAATAAATAAAAAATTAAACCAGTACGGAAAAAGTAAAATTGCAGCTTACTGAAACTCAACTCTTCACTTTTGAAAATAAAACAGTAGAAGAAAACCTTAAACAAATAATTATAAAGTATTGGAATACAGCTTGCAGTCAGAAGGAATTTAGTAAAAATGGGGAACTCCTAAAATATGAACTTCGAAAAATGTTTATGAAAACTGGAGCTGAAATTCCTAAAAGAAAAAGTAAAATAGAATCAGAAATAATAAAAGAAATGATCTTACTGAACAATGTCCTGCCAGAAAATATGTCTGAAGAACAAAAGTTTAGATTAAACCAATTACAACTGAACCTGGACAAGATTTACCTTTCCAAAGCTAGAGGAGCGAACATCAGATCGAGACAGAAATGGTTAGGAGGAGAAAAACTCTTCTTACTTTTTTAGATAAGAAAAAAAACATCAAATATCTAACAGTGTTATGAAACTTCAAATCAATAATAATATCTGTGAAGATCCTGTTCAAATCTCTTCTTACTGTGAAGCTTTTTTCCAAGAACTTTATCAGCCAAGATGTTCTGAAGAAAATGTAACACAATTTGTTAACTCTAAATAAAATTCAACAAATTAGTAAAAATAATAAAGAACAATGTGATTCCTTGATCACACTCGAAGACATCCAAAAATCCATCAATAAATTAAAACTAAACAAGTCACCGGGGACCGATGGCCTTAATGCAGAATTTTATAAAAGTTTTCAGATCAGCTGTCGCCATTTTGACATCAAGTTTATCTTGAAAGTTTGGATTCTGGATCACTTCCACCAACAACGTCTCATTACACCGAACCACAAAAAGACCAGCTGCTTCTGGATAACTGGCGACCAATTACATTACTGCAAAATGACTATAAAATTATTGCAGGTTGTATTGCTACAGAAATTAAAAATACTCTTGAAGGGGGTGTGCTGTGGCGGCGCAGGGCTTAAGCACAGCCCACATATGGAGTCCTCGACGCAGCTGTCGCAGGTTTGATTCCCGGCCTTTTTGACCTTTGCTGCATGTCTTCCCACTTCTCTCATTACCCACTTTCCTATCAATTAACTATTAAATAAAGGCCACTAGAGCCAAAAAATATATATAAAAAATACTCTTGAAGAAGTGGTTGATGAAACTCAGTCTGGATTCATACCAGGTAGACATAACTAATGTTAGACTGATATTGGATCTGCTGGATTACTCAGATTTAATAGAGGGGGATGGTCTCTTATTATTTCTGGGTTTTTAAAAGCCTTTCACACATTTCTGTTTAAAGCATTAGAAGTATTCAGATACGGACAAATCTTAATTAAAAGTTGTCAAATGTTATATAGGAATTATAATGCATCTGTAAAATTGTCACATGGCTGCACTAAAAGATTTTATTTGAAAAGAGGTCTCAGACAAGGGTGTCCAGTCTCCCCAGATGTATTTATTCTGGCCATGCAAATTCTTTCAGTTAAAATCAAGGAAAAAATGACAGGGATGAATGTTGTTCTTGTATGTTCCTTGTTTGCAATAAAAAACAGAGTAAAGACAGGAAGGCTAACTTTATGAGTAGTTGTTTATCATATTGCATTTGATTGGTGTCATTTTAGATAATGCCACACTGTCACTATCGGCTGTAATTGAAAAAATGAAAAGAAAAAAAAATGAAAATGTTGAGTCGAATCTGGATAATTTCCCACGTGAAAGAAAGCAGAGCACAGTGGGAGAGCCGGAGTGGAACAGAACCTAATGTGGACCTAATCTGTGCCGTCCACATTTCTCCACAACACTTTGAGTCATTTATACCAGCAGAACCAACGAGGCTCTAACAGGTGATCGTTACCTTGACAAGCTGAAAATAAATGCTGCGCTGCCGCTGAGACAGGCAGAGTTGGATGCTCTTTGAGATGCTAACAGGAGCTTCTGCTGACATCACCGATCCAACCGGACCCATGGAGGTCCAGTGTCGGTGGAAACAGTGACACCGGACTCTGCACAGCACAGCTAATGCCGAACCAGACACAGCGCCACAGACGCTGGAAGAAACGTCAAAAACACAAGCGGTGCTAACGGAGCTACTGCTACTGGAAATGCTAACGGAGCTAATCACCGGTACTGAATGTGAAACCACTACCAACACCGGATGAAGGTTAGACCCTAAACAGCTGTTACTGGACCGGACACAGAGCTATAGAAGAACTTACTGGACCACACAGTCCGACCAGAGGTACGTGTCATTCATCGTTTCGTCTACAAAGCTGAAGGCAGCAGCAAAACACCAGCTGCTACGGCCAACTCTGTCCTCCTCATCTTCATCTTCTCTTGTTATTTCTATGTTGTTTTTAATTGAACACGCTCCGGTTCAATTAAAAAGGCTTAATAACGTTTCCATCACTGTTTTGGCTGGAGGAGCCAGACAGTTGGACCGTTTGGCGTCATTTACCCAGAATGCATTGCAGCGTGAACAACATGCCGATGTTCATGTAACAATATTTTATTAAGATTTATAAAAACTAAATAACCTACATTATTATTACTGTGTCGTTTTTACAGCTAAAATAAAACATTCTCAAATAAGGTCTATTTTTATAACTAATCGTGGATCCTTTTGACTTGGTGAGGGCAGTTTTTTCTTGTTTATTGTGATATTATTTGGCTTAAATTACAGCATTAAGTTAAAACGCACAATTTAAGATTAATGATCTTAAAATATGTTTAGACAACTTGTCTTTTGTTATATCAACTTCATGAACTTTAATTTCTGAGTTAAAATCAATACATCTTTCGGCAGCAGGTGGATTTTCATTATACAACCAAATCATCACATAATAACGTTTCCCCTACAATCTGTTCAGCTTTTCCCTCTTTAGCTGCAGGAGCAACGACCTGCTGCCCTGAGCTGAGGCACAAAATAACCCAGTGGAGGAACAAACCTCCATCCTGATTTTACATCCACGTCCTCTCACTGTTCTTCAGCTACTAGTTATTTATCTTAAAACACTTAATATATTAATTGGTTAAAGGGTTAAATGTCAAAACTAAAACTTGAATTTGACTACAAATAATAATTCATTACACTAGTGAAGTTATATTAACAAGGTTTTTAGGAACACTTTAGTTAGATGTTTATAAAGAGCAGAAAAAGATTTTAAGTTATTAAATATTAATTAACATTTTGCAGATTTAGTCCATTAACAGTGTAGCTTCTGTTATGCTGCTGTTTGTTGAGAGAATAATCCAATCCAGGTTTTAAGAGTCTAGGTCTTGTAGTTTTGGAATTAGAGCAGCTGTAATGTGATCCAAAAGCATAAAAATTGCTGAAATTGGCTTTTATTGAAGTTTGACAAATCAAATAAAGATTTCACAAATCACAAACATGATTTTAAGTATTCTGCTATTAGCTGAGAATAATTCAGTCCAGGTTGAAAGATTCTAGATGTTTTTTTTAACTACAACGAGATTAAAGATGCTGAAGAGTGTAAAGTAGGTTAGGCTCAAGGGTCAGAAGTGAGCAGAAAATCAGGACCAGCCACGGTTTCAGTTTCTTCCAGTTATACTTTTTATTCAGTCCTCTCAGACTTCTCCCCCAGCATTCAAAAACTCACTGGTTTTATACACATTTGGCACCACACCTGTGCTTAATTGGACACAGCCACCAAGGAACAGGTCAAACAAACAAATTCTAAACAAAGAAACACCAAAACTACAAATCAATTTACAAACTCCTACCTAATGAAATTATCTGCAAAATAAGTCACATGATCCAAAATAACTCAAAAGATTATTTTTAAAGAAAAACAAACAAAGCAATACACAAAAGAAAAACCCTCTAATTGGTAGAACCCAATAAGGTAATCAATGACATCATCCAGCCACTTAATCAGGAAGTACTGGGTCGGCCCCTCCCACACTCCTGCAGATCCACAAGGGCAAATGATGGTGAGTACAAAGAAAAAATAAATACACCTTGAAACAAATTCAACCCACAATCCAGAAATAATAACCAACCTAAACATAGATAGATCCTGCAACATAATGCTAACACAAACAAACCCGGGATAGTAAGTAAAGCAAAATTGCAATGTTTACATTAATTATTATAACCAACTATAAAAATAAGTGAATGATAAAATATAAGGGACAAGTGGTGAACATAAACTGAACCACTTTGTCACAAAGAGAGTGAAAAATTAGGTGGAATCGCCCTTTAGCCATTTTCCGTATTGCAAGCTGCAATTGGACACCAACTTCATAGTTGAGCCTTTGTGTCATTTTGCAGTTTGATTTGTCTAACATTCAGATGATATTTTTACTCCTAAAAAATTAGTTTATCACTGAAATGTGACCTGACAACACCATGAAGTACAGAACATTCACATTTCCTAGAGTTTGTTGGAGTCATTTTTAAATAAAATTAAACCTATAATTGTACAGTTTTTTATATTTTGCAGATGATTTAGAATCAGAATAAGTGGAATCTCTGAAACTTCCTGCTCACTAACGTCATGGCGAGATCTCCTTCAGGTGAGTAGCATTTTCTAAAGGCAGCAAGCTTTTTGTGATGAAATGGGTGCATTTCTGCTAGGTTTGTTTCTCTATTGTTATTTTGTGAATCTGGTTCTGTTCAGTGTTCTGTTTGATGCTTCCATGACACGTTTGGTTTAGGGCTGCACTGATTGAAGTTTTCTGGTCGGCTGCAGATTACCAATCTTTTAAAAAGCCTAACTTATCAATTACAATTTTGGCCGATGCCATGTTCTTGTCTGAAATGTTGCTCAATATATCATGAAAGTTGGTGAATTGGAAACAGTGGGGTGACTGTTGTTAACTGTAAATGTGCAGACTGACCTGGTCGGTCGGTTTGTCAGTCAAACTTCTCTCACGGGAGAAAAGAAAAGCACAGTGGTTGATTTTTAGACCTTTGTTGAGATTGATAACATTGGTAGTTAAGATTGGCTTCACATGTAAAAATCAGCCAATCACAGATCTCCCAAAACTAAGGAAATCGGCACCAATAAATTGGCTGTCTGATATATTGGTGCACCCCTAATTTGGATGTTTTTGCATAAAAAAAAACAAAAACACGATGGCGGCTTTGATCCAAAATGGCTGACTTCCTGTTGGGTTTTGGCCATGGCTCCAAGAGACTTTTCTGTAGGTCCTGACAATATACACATGCGTACCAAGTTTCATAATTCTGGGTTAAAGCATGGCTTGGGGCTGATTATTTAAAGTTTTTTAAAGGGCACTGTAGACGAATTAAGCCACGCCCACCAGAGGTTGTTGTGGATTCCTGTCGTGGGGTGCATAAGGATTGATCACAGTGAGTTTGATGTAGCTCAGATAGAATCTGTGGAACGTAGAGCCAAACGTATGGACACGGCGGTACAGGTCACTTCGCCACACCCACCTGCTGTACCAAAACCAGTAGGTGCTGGAAACCACATCATACCAACATGTCTTCTGTATCTGGACACAGTATCATGTTGATTAGGTCAAAGGGGTCAGATAGCGACTGTTCACAGTAAAACATGACACTTCCTGTTCTCAGGGGGCGTGGCTTAAGTGATGTCATCATTTGATCATTGGGTATTATAGGGGACCCAATGATGATCAATCACTGAAAGTTTGGTATCTCAGTGAGTTTTTATGTAGAATATATGAGTTTCGTGTTTTATGGCGAGTAGGCGAACTTTGACCCCTGGCAACGCCCCTTCAGCATGCACAAAAACTCACTGCTTTGATAACTTTGATTCAGACAAGCCTTATGAACAATCTGACCAAGTTTGAACCTGATCAAACAAAATCTCTAGGAGGAGTTCAATCAAATACAGAGGCTGTGAACGGCATGAAAATCAGAACAGAAATGTGTGGCATCGACTCAAAGGCTTTCCTGTAACCTGTCCAGGCAGTGCACAGGTTGTGTTGTCTGGCTTTTCAGGTGACTGTTCTGTCACACAGCAGCTGGAGTTTGGCTCCTCTGCTGTTTTTACCAACAGTTTTCTGAGCCTCTGTCATGTGATCTGTGTGTCTGCTAAGCTTAGCTGCTATGATTGCTGGCAGGAGCTTCAATGTTGTGGAGAGGCAGGTTACTGACTGATAGTTGGATGGGACTGTTGCCTTCTGGGGGTCTTTATCAGGACTGTTTGGCCCTCTGTCAGCCATTTTGGGAGGGAGATTGCCCATTTATTGCCATTTTCTTATTTGACTGGGAGACGTCAGAGTTCTCAGTTTGTTTGGTCTCATCCTATCACAAGGTAGGAGGCTGTTACTGGTCTGGCCTAAGGACCAACTCTGGATAATATTACAAGCCTGCTATATTTATCCTGTGAGATATTTGGCTCATGCAGCCTGGTCTCTGCTTGTAGCCAACTGCAGGGATCATGTTCAGCTTTAAATTCACATGCAGTAATGGAGGCTGCAACTTTAATATGACTGTTAATTCACAATGTTTGATATGGTTTCTTACTTAAAGCTTAATCATTCAGGTATTAATACCATTTCTACAGTTGAAATGAAAAGGGATTTAGAAGCTTCAATGATAAAAACTAAGATCAGTGGATTGTTTTCCTGGATCATCTGCAGACCCTCGTCCGTCTCCTCAGATGGTCAACATAACATTTCTGTTTCAATGTGGTTTGAAATAAATGAACTGAGCATCCAGGCCTCTGTCTGCTGTTGGTCTGTGATGCAGCAGGCAGTCGCTGCTGTGTTGGAACGAGTTCAGCTGACAAATGACTGGAGCCAAGCTTGGCAGGCCTGCAGCACCACAGACACCCTGACATGATGCCGTCTGTGGTGGGGGGAGGGAAGGGTCTCAATGTAGAGGAAGACTGCTGTAACTTTTAACTTTTTATATGTTATTGAAATAAAATCATATAAATATGTCAACTGAAATATAGATGCTGTTGGATTATTATCAGCAACCATGATGCTGTTGCAGCAGATTTGTTGGTTTTCTATCCATGACATAAATCCTTTTTTCCACCACCTCCCAAACATGACCGGGCCGAGACCTGCTAACTTTACCAACCTGAGATGATCTGAGGAAGTATTACAATCCAAAGCAGAAGTTTGGCTCAGGTTGAGCCATTTGGAGACACCTGGAGATGGACAGCAGACACTGGGAATTGTACGGAGATATATAATAAATATAAGCTTTGTTTAAATATGCACAGTGTGCAGCTCAAACACAAACCCAACCCGAACCGTTTGATCCGTATTACCAGCAAAAGCCAATCTAATCTGCAGTCCCCTCACTTAACAAAATAGACACACAATACAATTTTAAAACAAGACAGAAAATACAAAGTTATGTCGTGTGAACCAGACTTATTACTTACTACAGGTTACTTTTTATTCACCACACGCACACACACACATACACACACACACACACACACACACACACACACACACACACACACACACACACACACACACACTTTTTTCTTTTAATCAGGTTCAAATCTGAAAGGTTTTACAGGAATATATTGATCTCATTAATGGGTTTCTCTTTTTGTCTTGACAGATGTGCAGCCTTTAAAAAGAAGCAGCAGCTATGAATTTTTACCACCTTCCAGTGAGTTTTGCTTCTCATATTTATGATTTCAAACTTACATATGGAGACCCAGGGCCAGCCAAAGGCAAAAGCAAACTAATCAGCCGCATAGTTACTAAGCCACTAAGGACCCCCACCCCAAGTGGAGCTTATTTAAACATTTTTTAAGTAATTATTTCTATGTCATTATAATAATAAAAATACACAATTTCATTGTAAAGTTGTGATTTGTTTTTACAATATTGTATATTTGACGATGGATGTAGAAATTGTTATTTTTCGTTACAAAAATAAAATAAAATTGCTCTGGTGGACACTCAGACAATATCCAGAGCCGCAGACTGGATGCGATTCTTGCCTAGATTTGCAGTCTGGCGGCAGGTACTGGAGTTTACCAGTGGGTTGGAATCCATCTTGGAGAAGTTACCAGTCCGGCATTAATCTGGATTATCAGAATGAACAGAGAGGCACTGGGAGACGTTAGGGCAGACTTCTCTCAGATAATAGCACCTCATCAGAAACTGTTTGCATGGCTTTGCACACACATCTGATGGCTACAGATACATTTCCCTGATGTCACTGCCTTTGCTGACTCATGTCTTTGTCTATTATCTGAATGTTGTACATGTGCCAATTTTTCCTGATGTGTCAGTTTTTTGCCCTGTCTGTCTAGTTTATTATTATTTTAGACGTTGTGGAGTAATCATTACTTTACGGATACTCTGATCACCCATGAGGGCCGACGACCTGGATTAGATGTTAATTTTTTGCTTTAGGTATAAATGATACTTTGTGATCTGGCAAAATGAAAAAAATGATCTGGCAATAAATTCACCTAATTTAGACATAAAACATGCAAAACACTTGCAGGCAAAATACAGCAGCTGTTCAGCCAAATGGACTGAAAAACCTGCAATCAGTAAAATAATATTTAACAGTAAGGCTCTCAGCCATAAATAATACAGGAGTCAAATTAATGACTGCCTGTATCAAATAATCACATTTCAGCAACAAGGCATTTCAAATCGCTTTACATCATAAAAACACAAGAATACAAAGTCATAGAAACACAGTCAACATTACATTTTGCACATCAGACTATTGATTAATGTTTCATAATTATGTTTCCAAAGGAAATCCAAACTGCTGGTTTTTAAGTCCAGATTTAAAGGCACTCAGTGTTTCAGCTGTTTTTCAGTTTTCTGGAAATAAATGCACCACAATTATGTTCCAGATTTGTGGTGCATTGAAGCTGAATGTTTCAATGCACCTGGAGCAGAACCAGAACCAGAACCAGAAGACCTGAGAGGTCTGGAAGGTTGATACAACAGCAGCAGATCTTTAACTGCTCAGTGATTTATAAACTACCAACTGTAGTTTAATACTGGACACAGATATGGAGGGAAATGGCACCAGCAGTGAAATCAACTCAGCAAGAACCCTGGCATCATGTTTCAGCTGAGAAACGTCTTCTACTTTCACCATCACTGTGAGGAGAAGCTTTTGATAAAAAAACAAGTGAAATAATGCCTCCAAAAGGATCCAAGACTGATACGAGACCGGATGAGGAGTTTGTATCGCTTACTCAAGTGAAAGAGTTTCTGAGCCAGCAGAAGGAAATGTACACAGAGTTGCTTCAACAACAACAGAACAAGTTCAAAGGCTTTGTTAAAATCATTATGGACACTACAAACACCGACTGGACGAGCTGACACGAGAGCTGCAGGACATTAAAACCAGCCTGCAACTAACGCTGTAAGGAAGAGGAGGGCGGAAGTGACGCAGGACTTAAAAGCAGACGTCAAAGAAGCACATCGCTTTTCTTCGTTATGATACGTTGATCACCCATCCCCGCTCGAGTGCCCCATAATTACCCAGTGACAGTTGAAGGGCACCAGGAATGCGGTCTGCATCCAGTGATGGCAATAATTAGCCAGATACACAAACATTACCATGGCAACAAGCACAGCTGACGCACAAAGAAATGGAAAAGCTTGCTACGGATTGCTGATTATGAGGATGTGGAACTGACTGCATTTCAGTACAACGACCATCATCAGCAAGATATGATGATGGTCATATCATCATATGACCATCATCCTGATAAAATTTTTACTGGTGTCAACGACAGTTGTCACTATTACACTGATGACCAGTTCAACAACAGCATTAAAACTGAACATAAGCTTTCAATAATTCACTTTAACAGTAGAATATGCAGATTTCTACAACATCAAACCTCCAACAACTCACCGACTTTCAGTATCGTGGCATCATAGGAAACGTGGCTCAACAGTGAAAAGGGCTTTGAAATTGATGGTTATGAAATGGTTTGTAAAAACAGAGAAAACAAAAATGGAGGTGGTGTAGCTCTTTACGTAGACAAGAACATTAATTATAAGATGATAGAAACAATGTCAACTGTCATGGATAATATGTTTGAATTTGTGACTATAGAAATACTTGTGGAAAAAAAGAAGAATGTCTTTGTGAGTTATATTTATAGAAGCTCCTGGATCAAATATAGAAATATTCAATAACTGGATGGAAGAAAAATGTATAAAAGTTAATCAAAAATTGCATTTATCTGTGGGGGTCTGAACATTGGTCTTCTAAATCCAAATAAACACAGAATGACAGAAGAATAACACCATGTAAAGTCTAAACTCACCAGGCCCAGTTGCATTACTGTACAACCTTCACTGATAATATTTTTACAAATGTTCTTGAAAATAGTATAACTAGTGGAATATTAATAAATGACATAATTGATCAGTCTGACTGTAACTGCAAAAAAACTGATCAAAACATCAGATCACAGTGCAGACGGGTTCAGTCAGAAGAGTCTTTGAAGGCACGAAAAGCCGATTTGATGACATATGATTGGAGATTTATAGAATAAATGATGTGAATTCATCATATGAACAATTTTTAAGAATATTTAAAATTACTATATGATTGGAACTGCCCAGTTAAGGAAAATAAGAATAAAAGCAGACAAAAAAAATGAGCCGTGGATTACAGAAGGAATATAAAATGCATGTAAAAAGAAAAACACATTTTTTAGGGAATTTATGAAACATACAACTTCTGAATCAGAAAACAAATATAAGAAATATAAAAATAAGTTAACTAATATTTAGATTATATAGAAATATGGGTGAGAGTTTGCACTAATGTGTAAATTGAGGCTAACGCACATCAGTGTGTGGAATGGATGTATATATTTAGACGTAAACCCAGATAAAATGGAAAATTAATTAACCTACGTTTTTTATTTTTTATTTAATAATGAGGGTCCATCTTCAAATATTGTATGAGTTTATTGGGTAGGAGTTCATAAGTTCTTACTTCTTCCTACTCCTTTTCAAGCATGTTAAGATCATTGTGGTACAAAAACATGTGTCCTTTGCATTCCTTGTTCTTGTTTGTGATTCTACACTTCTATCATGTTCGAAACCAATTAAAAAATAAAGAACTGTACAACAGGGTGGTGTCCATCTTCCTGGTTCTAGTCATCATTAGAAAGCTTTCAGAGTCTGTAAATAACTCAAAATGCCTGAGCAGACCCGTTCATGGTTTTGTCACATTTACCAAACGGCACCATTCTTCTCATTAGGATGAACGAATAAAACAATACATGTTAGAGACTAATATTTTCATTTCAGATTGCATCATATGTTAAGTTGTGTCATTGCAGGGCGACTTCAGGTTAGGTGGCACATGGCTGTTTGTTAAATGGGTTAAATGGTCCTCAGAAAAACACTGCCCTAACCAAAACTCAATCAGTTATTAGTTGTACACCTTGGAACTGAAGGAGTAGAACCTTAGGCCTAACTCTGACCCCTGACCCACAAACAGGGTTTCCCCTAGTGGGGACCAGGCTCCGGTCCCCACTAGGGGCCATTGGTCCCCACAACGTAGTATGTGTGAGGAAAATCGTCCTCACGAGGTATTACAAACAAATGTGCACACACACACACACGCACGCACGCACGCACGCACGCACGCACGCACGCACACACACGTTTAGATTCTGGTGTTTCTATGATGGGCTGCAGTTGCCTCTCAACACATCTTGTATTAACTAGCATCATGTTCTCTTCATGGATGTAGTTGGTATTGTTAAATGCACATGTTCTTATTCAGGAGTTCTTGAATGTAGAGCATGTACAGTGCTGCTTGAAAGTTTGTGAACTAGTTGAGTAGTTTAGATTTTTCTTTATTTTTACCATGATTTTCTTATTTTCTCATCACCAGTTTTTGTATATGAAATGTCAGGTTTATGTTCATCAATTCCATTCATTTGTTTTGAGGAAAATGTGGGAGTTGAAAGCAAACTAAATGAAAAATGGAATCAGAGCATCTGCAAAGGTAAATGACCCACAGCTGCACTGATAAAGACAATCAGGTAAAAGACTCAGGTGAAGCACATGTTAGTGCTTGAGTAATCAATTAAGCAGACCAATCAAATGAGACGTCCTTGGGAAAAGTTTGGAGGTGCACTGGTTAAAAGGGAGAGGAAACCAAACAAACCACCGTTGTGTCAAGGCATAAAGACCAGACCAACAATGCCGAGAGGAAGGGAGACATCTGAGGACATCAGGAAGAAGGTGGTGACAGCCCATCAGACTGGGGAAAGCTATAAGACCATCTCCAAAAGATTGCAGCTTCATCCATCCACTGTAAGACAAATCATTTACAAATGGAGGGCACTAGGCATCACCGGACAGCCATCAAAACTTCCTCAACAAAGCACCAGAAAAATAATAATGCAGGTAAAGGCCAACCCACACATCACCACCAGAGAGTTGCAGACCTCTCTGTCAGCGTCTGGGATCAATGTACATGCATCTACAATCAGGCGAAATATCAATAGACATGGCATTCATGGGAGAGTTGCTCAAATGAAGCATCTGCTCTCAAGAACGACCAAAGCTGAACGTTTAAAGTTTGCCAGAGAACACTTGGACAAACCAGAGGCTTTCTGGAAGTCCATTCTCTGGACGGATGAGTCCAAAATTGAATTATTTGGCCACAATCACAGGCGCCATGTTTGGAGAAAAGTAAACACTGAATTTAAAGAGAAGAACCTCCTCCCAGCAGTGAAGCCTGGTGGTGGAAATGCGAAGTCTGGGCCTGCTTTTCTGCCTCCGGACCCGGACGACTCCATACAGGGACCATCAACAAATTCTTGACCAGAATCTCCTGCCATCAGTCAGAGTTGAAACTGGGACAGAAATGGATTATGCAACAAGACAATGACCCAAAGCAATCCAGCAAAAGTACCAAAGAATGGCTTAAGAGAAAGATTTGCACTCTGGATTGGCCCAGTCAAAGTCCGGACCTCAACCCCATAGAAATGCTGTGGTAAGATCTGAAACGGGCCGTAGATGCCAGATGTCCCTCCAGCCTCTCAGCTGACAGAGTTCTGCAAGGAGGAGTGGAGAAAAATCCCAAACAGATGTGAGGCTCGTTTTACAGAAGACGTTTGGTTGAAGTAACGGCTGCAAAAGGAGGAGCCACAAGGTACCAACTGAAAGAGTTAGCTTGCTTTTGCACTTGGCAGATTTTCTGTTTTTGACAGATAAAATACTTTTATTGAATAAATTATGAAAATATGGATCTTGTTTTTCTTTGTGTTCCTTATTTGGTGGGTCTGCTTTACAATTTGAGCTTTGGATGTTCATTTCACATGATTATTATAATTTTTCTTTAGAAAACAATGGCCATGTTTGGATGGTTCACAAACTTTCAAGCAGCACTGTATGTTACTGAGTCGGAGTTTGGAGGATGACCAGAACAAAATAAGTTGATCTAGAATTAAAATGCAGTTTAAGGAAAAACGATTCCATAAAATGTAAAAAAAAAAAAAAAAATTATTTAACATCTAAAATTGAAGTCATGTGTTGTCGTCTTTTTTTTGTTTTTTTAAGATCAGTAAGTGGTAATGTTAAAAAGGAAATTTTAAGTTTTTGCCAGTTTGTAGTTGACGTCATTTTTCCTTCACAGATAACACTAACTTCTAAACTGCATGGAAAAACAAAACATTTACTTTAATGTCTCCTCAGTATTTTCCTAATTCAGTGATTAACTTCCTGTTTCTGCAATTTCAGTGCCTGAGCTCAGACTGGTTCTGCTGGGAAGCAGCTGGTCTCAGAGGAACTCAGTGGGAAACTTCATACTGGGAGTGGATGGTTTTAAAAATGAAGCTCAGTCCTGTATGAGACTCAGTAAGGAAGTGGAAAACATGAAGATATCTGTCATCAACACTCCAGACCTTCAGTTTCCCACTGCAGACAGCCTGACAGAGTTTATCACAGACTGTGCTGAGGTCTCTGCTCCTGGACCTCATGTGTTCCTGCTGGTTCTGCAGCCTGAAGACTTCACTGAGGAGGAGAAGAACAGGATCTACAGAGTCCTGAAAGCCTTCAGTGATCGATCATTTGATCATTCATTCGTAATGATTCAGAAACCCCGGTGGATGTCACGCTACGACCTTCTGCAAGATTCTAGAAACAAGGCTCTAATTAAGGAGCTGATCAGAAAATGTAGATACAGACACTTAAAGATGGAGGAAACTGACCTTCCAGAGCTGCTGAGTCAGTTTGGTCAGATTGTAAAGGAGAACGATGGAGAACATGTGAGATATGAAGAGTTTGAAGAAGCAGGAAGCAGCTTGGAGGATCCTCATCAGAACCAGGGAGGAAAAGCAGCAACAGGTTTTATTACAGCTGCTGTTAAATCTGCTGGTGAGTTCAGAGACTGAGATTAATGATAAAACTTTGAGACATCATTTATGTTTATTTGATCTTTTGACACAGTAATGTTCTGTTTTTAAAGGTCTCAGTGCTCAAATACCTGGAACACATCTACCATGTGAAGGTGAGTAAAGAGTTAATGAGTCACTTCTCGACACTCACAGCTGAGGATAATCTGCTAAATAAATTTACATGCATGTAAAATGCTCCCATAAAAAATCCAAACATGTATGGTAGATCAGCTGATCTTGCAGAAAGAGCCCACATCAACCCGGCTGACGAGCAAAGATAGGCAGAAGAGGGAAACAAAATAAATGTGTAAGAAAACTCAACTAAAGAGGAAACATGGAGTTTGGTGGTCAGTTCTTCATTATGATGGTTCTCATGTTAATGTGTGAAGAATCTGCTGAAACTTTTGTTGTTTATCACCAAACAGAAGACAGAAAAACGTGTGGAGAGTTGTTAGAAAGCTCAACCCGTCATGCCTCCAGCACGGATCGACTGTATAATGAATAACTGTTAATATTGAATCAGTAAGTAGAAAACAAACTGGACTTCATCTCTTTTTCATGAAGATGTTAGACCTATCATCCAAAAGGCTCCTTCAGTTCTGAGTATAATTGGAAGCAATAGGTTTATAATTTGCAGTGAGATCAGTTTCACTAATAGGTGATGTGACAAAATAAAACTTTAGCTGATCACTGGGGAAACTGAACCGAATTAACAGAAGTTTTCTGAGTGAGAAGTTGTCTTTGTTCTTCTGGCCCTATGAACCACTCCATCCAAGGACACAGGTGCAGCCCAAGCTGTGAAGAATCTGTGCAAAAGCTGTGCTTTCTTTGTTAAGCTGATGGAAAGTCCCATGTTTATGTAACTGGTAAATATTAAAAGTGATGTACTTCATTTTTTCTTCCTTCTCAGATCAGCTGAGAGTTTCAATGGTCATTTCTTTTCTATGACTCTTGAATAAAATAATCACAGAATTATTCTTGATTTGTTGTTAATTGGAACAGCGTCTCATATCAAAATAATATTAATTAACAATTCTCTTTAACATAGGTCACAGTTTAAACTTGAAGTTCTGTTCATTCTGATGCTGAACAGCTCAGAGTCCATCCACTGTTTTCAGCAGACACAACAGTGATTCTAATAAACTGCAAGATTTGGAGACTTTTCCAGAAATAATGTACATTAGCTGAACTTTGTCTCTCCATAAAATTTAAATATTCTTGTTATAAATGAAAACTGGAGCTTTGAGATGAATTGAAAATGTGTGAATAATTATTACATAATTTTCTATTTTGTTGCAGCATCTGGTTTTAGGATCATGATGTTAGGAAAAAGTGATGACAAAAAGACTAAACTTGGTAATTTAATCACTGGAGAGGAGGAATTTCATCAACAAATACTTTCCAAAACCAAACACAGTGTGGCCTCCTGCGGAGAGTGGAGAGGAAAACCAGTAACAGTCGTAAAAACTCCTGACATGTTCAGTCTGACTGTGGAGTCTTTCATAGAAGAGATGCAAAGCTGCATGAGTCTCTGTCCTCCTGGACCAAACGTTCTGCTGCTGGTGGTGAAACCTTCAGACTTCAGTGAGAAGAACAAAAAAACCCTGAAATTCATCCTGACTTGGTTTGGCCAAGATGCCTTCAGACATTCAATGATCATCTTCACACACGGTGAAGAAACTTCCTCTGTCAAAGATCTGCTGAGACTAGTCCAGGAAAAATGTTACAGCATGAATAACAATGATGACCGCAGTTTGTTAATGACGCAAATTGAGAGCATCATACATGTGAACAAAGGAAAATATCTGACCTGCAGAGACGAGACCAACAGATCCCAAAATGATCAGATGAAACCTCTGAACCTGGTTCTGTTTGGTCCCAGTGACCCACTGAAGGCGTCAGCAGCCAAGGCCATTCTAGGTCATGAGGATCTTCCTTCACAGCGTGTCAGAAAGCAGGGAGAGGCGTTTGGACGTCAGGTTTCTCTGGTGGAGCTGCCTGCCTTGGGTGGAAAAGCTCAGCAGGAAGTGATGGAGGAATCCTTCAGGTGTGTCTCCCTCTGTGACCCTGAGGGTGTCCACGCCTTCATCCTGGTCCTACCTGTGGGTCCCCTCACTGATGAAGACAAGGGAGAGTTACACACCATCCAGGACACATTCAGCTCCAGAGTCAATGACTTCACCATCATCCTCTTCACCACAGACTCAGATCCTGAACATCCTGATGTTGGTAACTTTATAGAGAACAAGGACATCCAGGATCTCCTCCAGATCTGTGGAGGAAGATATTTAGTTCTGAACATCAGAGACAGACGGCAGATCAGAGGACTGATGGAGACGGTGGAGAGAAACAGAGAGAAACTGTTCAGTTACACAACTAAAACATTATTATGGGGCCAAATGGAGGAAAAACTGCAGCTACAGACTGAACTTCAGCAGCTTAAAGGAACAAGTCCTGACACAGGTAAAGACTTCATGACTAAAATAAACTATTTTCTAGATGCTTTCATCCTTTTTGCTACTTCTTTGTGCAGTTCTTTTATGATGTCCAGTTTTTAAAATGCTTTATATGCAAACTGTTCTTGACTTTATGTGAAGCATTAGTTTCTACAGCAGAAGATTCTTTAACACAATAAAGTTCAAAACTGTTCTTTAAATGCTATTTTTAATTCAATAAGAATAAATCAAAACAAAGGATTTTGAACAGGGACAATCCCTTTGATCAGAGAATAAATACTTTCCTTACCAACATATTTCATAATGTTTATTATAAAAGATTTCTAAACACAGAAGAATTAACCTTATTTTGTGAAAAGTTTGATTTAATCAGGTGGTCTATATAAATAAGTTTCCTAAAATGCAACAAAGGTGTCAGTTTGTTAGCACTTACCTATTATAAAAGCATCGCATTAATATAATATCAGTAAATGAATATAATTGTTTTCTGATTTCACAGAGCCAGACTGCCTCAGGATTGTTCTGATAGGGAAAACCGGCTGTGGGAAGAGCTCATCAGGAAACACCATCCTGGGAAAACGGGAGTTTAAATCCAAATCAGTTCAAAAGTCAGTGACTAAAAACTGTCAGAAAGCTCATGGTGAGGTGGACGGTCGTCCTGTCGCTGTGGTCGACACTCCTGGTCTGTTTGATTCAACCTTGTCCAATGAAGAAATCGGTGAAGAGATGGTGAAATGTATGAGTCTCCTGGCTCCTGGTCCTCATGTTTTCCTGGTGGTTTTGCATATTGGTAGATTCACAGAGGAGGAGAAGGAAACTTTAAATCTCATCAAGAAAGTTTTTGGAAAAGATTCTGAGAAATTCACCATCATCCTTTTTACTGGAGGAGACAAACTGGAACGTGAGGAAATGTCCATTAGTGAATTTATTGCACAATGTGATGATTCCTGTAAGAAGCTGATCTCTGACTGTGGAAGAAGATACCATGTGATCAATAACTATGATGATCAGAATCGATCTCAGGTCAGAGATCTGATCAGAAAGATCAACACCATGGTGAAGGACAATGGAGGAAGTTTCTACAGCAACGAGATGCTGCAGGAGGCTGAAGCTGCTATAAAGAAGGAAATGAAGAGAATCCTGAAGGAGAAAGAAGAAGAGATGGAGAGAATGAAGGAGGAGATGGAAAGAAAACATGAAGAAGAAAAACAACAAATGAACAGAAAACTGGAGGAACAGAGAGCAGAAATAGAGAGAGAGAGAAAACTGAAAGCCGAACAACTTGAGGAAATGGAAACAAGAATCAAAAAGGAACAAGAGCAGAGAAAGAAAGAACAGGAAAAAAGAGAAGAGGAGGAAGAACGACAGCACAAACAGTGGGAAAAAAAACAGAAAGATTTGGAGGCTCAAATAGAGTTGGAATCAGAAGAAAAGGAGAAAATCAACAGAAAACTGGAACAGAGCAGAAAAGAGATGGAAGAAAAACAAGAAGAATGGGAGAAGGAAAGAAAAGAGTGGTGGGAAAAACGGCAGAAAGAGGAAGAAGAGAGACGAGAAGAAGAACAACGAAAACTAAAAAAGCTTCAGGAAGAATTTGAAAAAGAAAAGGATGAATATGAAAATCAGAGAAAAGAAGAAGAAAAAAAGAGAAAAGAACAAGAAGAAAAAGAAGAAAAACTGAGAGCTGAAATGGAAGAAAGAATCAAAAAGGAGCAAGAGCAGAAAAAGAGAGAGCAGGAAGTTAGAGAGGAAGAAGACAAGAAGAGAAAAGAAGAGGAAGAACGACAACGACAAGAATGGAAAAAAGAACGAGAAGCTTTGGAGAAAAAGATCAAATCAGAATCAGAAGAAAAGGAAACGATCGACAGAAAACTGGAGGAGAGCAGAAAAGAGATGGAAGAAAAACGAGAAACCTGGGAGAAGGAGAGGAGAGAGTGGTGGGAAAAACGACACAGAGAGGATGAAGAGAAACAGAAAGAACTGAACAGGCTTCAAGAAAAAATTCAGAAAGAAAGAGAAGAATATGAGAATAAAATTAAAGAAGAAGACCAAAAAAGAAAGGAACAGGAAGAGAGAGAGAGAAACCTGAAGGCTGAACAACTTAGAGAAATGGAGAACAGGATTAACAAGGAGCAGGAGCAGAGAAGGATAGAGCGGAAAAGAAGAGAGGAAGAAGACAAGAAACGAAAGGAGGAGGAAGAACGACAACAAAAAGAGTGGGAAAAAAAACAGAAAGATTTGGAGGCTCAAATACAGTTAGAATCAGAAGAAAAGGAGAAAATCAACAGAAAACTGGAGCAGAGCAGAAAAGAGATGGAAGAAAAACGAGAAGAATGGGAGAAGGAGAGGAAAGAGTGGTGTGAAAAACGACAGAAAGAGGAAGAAGAGAAACAGAAGGAACTAAAAAACCTTCAAGAAAAATTTGAGAAGGAAAAAGAAGATGATGACCAGAAGAAAATGGAACTGGAGAAAGAAATGAAAGATTTAGAGGGAAATCACAACAAAACAATAGAGGACATGAAGAGGAAACATGAAGAGGAGGCCAGAAAACAAGCTGAAGAGTTAAACGACTTTAAACAGAAATATGAAAAAGAACTTGAAGCTCTGATGGAAAAGCAGAATGAGGAACAAAACACTCTGAAGAAAAACCATGAAGAAAATATCAAAATAAAGGAGCTAAAACAGAAACAAGAGGAAGAATTGAAGCGTTTGAAAGAGAAGTGGGTTGTGAAGAATTGCACCATATCCTGAGCATGTTAACAGCTCGACTCATTCTCTCATTATTAGTGATTTTAAAATGGTTTGAAGTTTATTTGAGTTTAGACTTAAACTGGAAACTTGATCACTGATGGATGGCAGCTGGTGTTTGTATGGCTAAATAACTGATTAACAGATTATCAGCAAATACATTCTAACCATTTTTAATTCACTATTGGATGAACATTATAAAGGTGGAGGATCTAATAATTCTGCAGGTCTAACTGTTTTGCTTTGAGCTGATATTAATATTACATAGTTAATGACACTGGGATGACAAATATCTGTCTTGAATGATTCTTGAATAATGACAGATGTGACAAGAAAGATATTTTTTGTCTAACATCTTGGTGAGATATTTTAATTTTCAAAACACTGAAATAAAAAATAACTTCCACTTCATTTTTATAGATTCTGAAAGAAAAATATCTGGATTTTGTTTGTGAATAATGTAATGTATTAGAAAGTATTTCCAGTAATATTTTCCTTTCATAAGGGTATTCACAAACAAAATCCAGATATTTTTCTTTCAGAATCTATAAAAATGAAGTGGAAGTTATTTTTTATTTCAGTGTTTTGAAAATTAAAATATCTCACCAAGATGTTAGACAAAAAATATCTTTCTTGTCACATCTGTCATTATTCAAGAATCATTCAAGACAGATATTTGTCATCCCAGTGTATGGAAGTAAATATGTGCCATCAGAATTTAAATAAAAAATGCATCCGAATTCAATTTAAAAAAAAAATTCAGTGTCATTATTTGTACATGTTTGCAATTTTCATATGTTAAAAAAATTCACATTCCGATTTCAAAGATAAAATTTTCAATATATATTTTTTCAGTGTTAAAAAAAATTCAGCATATAAAAAAATTCAACTTTTAAAAATTCAAATGCAATATTTTCAGTGTCCTAAAAATTCAACTTGCTCAAATTCGCCGTCTCAAATTCAGCGTCTAAAAATTCGCTGTACAAAAATGGCAAGGTTACTTCAGGTCACAGACATTAGCAATCGTTGTCAGATTTCAACACCCAGCCAATCACATGACGCAGGTGTCATGGTGAAGAAATACCAGCATCACCGAGGCTAGCGACCATGGAGGCGAACGCAAACCCAACCCCAACGGTGAGTCTATGCTTTCATATTTCTGTGGTATATTTTATTTTGCCCATGAGGTTTGATACATTATCTTAAAACTTGATTTAAAACACGGGTTTGGGCCGTTGTTAATCTTACACCATGTAATGCTAGCATATTAGTTCTCGCTAGAGACCCCCAGTCCCTCCCCCCTTCTCCTTCTCTTGGATGTCCCACACCCAATGTTCCTGTGTTTTATTTCAAAAAGAAATACCACTTGCGCCAAGTCTAGAATCTTTTAAGATAACTGATGGATGGCGACTTTCCGGGTTTTGTTTGTATGCTGTCTTAGGTGAGACCGAGACAGGCAGTCTTAGTAAAGTCGTAATTTTCCGGGAGATGCTACCGCTAATGACCGCAGTGAAGTTAGTTTCAAGTTGGATATTCGATATTCGAGCTCCGGGGAGTAAGCGGCGTTTAGCTCAAGGTTGATCCGATAGCGTTCATAAATCGGATCAACCTTGAGCTAAACGCATATTTACTTCCATAGGCCAGGAGGTAAAACACGAATGGACATCAGACAAATGATATGGCATTTGGGACCCAGCAGGGAAACACAGACAGAGGTGGGATAAAAACACAGGAAGGTAATCAGGGGAAACGGCTGAGATCAATCAAGAGGAGGACAAGACGACACAGGAACGAAATAAACACAGAAAACTCAAATCCTCAGATTGATCTGAGCAGCGTCTCATTCGGCTGCAGAACAGCATCGATGTCAGGCTGCTTGAAGAAAGCTGAACAAAATAAAATGTATTTTGAGCTTCATAAAATAAATGATTGTTTTGTTTTAGAATTTACTGGTTTCAGATCTTTTCTGATCTGGAAACTAAGGCCCCGTTTACATGACAACAATTTCAGGTGAAAATGGAAGAGTTTCGTTGTATTTGTACTGTACATTTACACGAAAATGGCGAATGTTTTCTCTGACAACGGCACAGATTGAGAAGGGGTTCCAGAGTGCGATGTTTCTGAAACGTACCGGTGTCTTGTAAACAGAATAAATGGATCTTTTCTTCCAGAGAATCCTCAACTCATGCTAGTATGACACATTTGGCACATTGGCTCTCTACAATCCACAGAAAAAACTACAGAAAATGCCAGATACCAGAGTAGTATTTGAGCTTCTGACTCTTATAAATCTAACTGCAGCTCACCAACACGGTGCTCATTTTATACCTTTGTAGTTAAATCTCATTCAGCTCCACTCGGTTAATTAGCGGATGTACGCGGTGAAGAAACACATCGAGGAGGCGACCTGGGAGAACAAGTCAGTGGTGGGATCACTTTGTAAACAATGTAGCCGATGATGAGGGAAAACTTTCGTTTATCCAAGCCTAGCACCAACTAGTGGCGTGGCAGGGGCATTACACCTTTTTGATTTATGCTGTTTCTGTGTAAACAAAGATTGTAATTAGAAAGTCTTCATGTAAACGTGTTAATAGAAACGAAACAAAGATTCCATTTTCATTGATCTTTGTCATGTACTCGGGGCCTAAAACTTCAGGTTGGTTCAGTTCTGATGAAGAAAGAACAACAAGAAACTGAACAAACTAGAACTGGACCAACCAGTCGTTGTCATGGAGACTAAATGGGTTCAGTTGCTCAGTATATTCATGATCTCAGATTTAATGAAATAAAAGGAAAGGAATGAATGTCTAATATTTGAGCAGATCTCTGTTCTACAGTAACAGTGGAATAAATTCACCTCTAAAGCTGAACTGAGCAGAAAACAGAGCAGACGGTCAGCAGGTGAGCCGAGGTTCAGAGAAAATCTCATCTGAGCCAAAATATCCCAACAATGTTCCAGTTCAAGTTTAGTTTTAATCTACTTCACTTTGTTTTTGTTCTGAGAGTCATATTATATTTGTTAAATGTGCAGAGTTCCTCTTGGTCTCTTAATTCTCACCTTTGACCTCATATAGACACATTTCACCACCTGCTTCGTTTCCAGTCTACTGACCTGAATTCACTGACCGAACCCAGCAGAAAATTTACTGGACTTTAACAATCACATCCTCTCCTCTCAGTTAGTTTATACTTTCTGTTTCCTTCCAAACAACACAAAAATGAATCTAAAATCTGTTCTACTTCACTCATTTATATATGTTTCATTATGTCTGTGTTTATTGTGATTATGTTGGAGCTGAGTGACTCCTTCCTCTGTGTGCTGCAGCTTTTCCCAGGTCGATCCTTGTAACAAGGCAGCCTTTTGCAGCTGGATTTTACAGTGAGGAAGAATAGTTGAGGCAGAGTCAGGTGGAAACAGCAGGAGTTTATTCATCAACAAAACATTTCACAGGTGAAACTGCAGGGTTAAATAGTCCCAGCTGTGATGGACCAAAACATCTTTTAAATCACAAGGTCTACCAGTTTACCAAAATTCACCTATTTAAAGAAAATACCTTTTACTAAATACAAACATTTCCACTTTTTTATAAACATTTTATGTTTTATCGTTACACCATAATGAAACACCACAAAAACCCATAAACGGTTTCAGTGGCCTCCAACAGAACCTATAAATAATGTCTGGACCGTTGGGGTAGTTTTTGTCCAAACACCCTGGAGACAGAAAGGACAGGTGAGTCACTTCTCATCAGCACTCCACACTTTACAGATTATGCACAAACATTTGCTCAGTTTTACCCACCAGTAGCTCTTTGCTCTGCATAACAGTTATCCTCCCTTCACAGGCAAATACCTCACTTCAATGAGGAGCAGCTGTGCAGACCACAGAACAACAGGCTACATGCTAATCACTAAGAATACTCCATTAATACAGTTAAAACTTCTCGTGTGCAAATTGTTATTTATGTGCAGATCTCTGCTTAAAGTGAAGTGCTAAATAAAGTGCTTGTTAATAAAGTGCAAAAAGTGTTTTTAAAGTGCTAAACAGTGACTTAAATACAAATAGTCCCAGTAATGAAGCTCTCTTCATTACAATCCTGTAAGAGATATATTTAGATCTCAATGGGACAAATCTGGTAAAATAAATGGTATAAGGACTGAACGCACATAGAGATATAGAGTCACATTCACACATTTACACACCGATACGCAGATCGGTAGACAGTTTGGGGTTAAATGCCCTGGGGCACATCGACATGAAGCAGGAGGAAGTTGGAGCCGAACCTACAGCCTTCAGAGAGCAAGACGACCACTCTACCCACACAGCCACAGTCGCTTAAATGTTATAATAATAATAATAATAATAATAATAATAATAGTTTTATTATATTATAATAATATAATATATATATTATATTATTATATAATATATTATATATAATAATATATATTATATATATTATTATATATTATATAATAATGATTATATATATTATATATATTATATATATATATATATATATATATATATATATATATATATATATATATATATATAATTATAATTATTATAATAATTATAATTATTATGATAATAATAATTATTATTATTATTTTAATAATAATTATGTTATAAGCTTACAAGAAAAACTGTTTGGTCTTGAAGAACTCTGACTTTATAACACATTAATTAACATTCAAAAAACGAAAGATAACCAAACAATTATAAATAAACCAAACTTATTTACATCCTAATCTAATTAACATTTTTTGTGATCTTGCAGTAATGTGCAAAAACATTTTTTTGTGGGTGAAAAATAATTAAATAAAAATAAGATGAAATAGTTATTTAAATTGTGTTGGCAGAACTAAACACCAATTTATTTTACCTTGAAATAATACAAAATTATGTTTCCCTCAATATAATCTGAGCTCAAGATTTTGCCAAATGTAAAACATAATAAAAATGTCATTTTGTGATTTTAAGTCTAGCTCATATCACTATTATTTTATTTATTTATTTAATTTTAAACTTCATCTTGGCTCAAACTTGGTTCTAATATTTATTTCTAGTTTAAACATCTATTAACCCCTGAATGATTTTTGGCATGTATTTTAAGTCTGAGTACCAAATTACTTACCAAGCTAAAGATTATTCATAATTACTCTTTGCTCCTCTGACTTGGATAATAAATCATTTCACCAGAAACATTTAATATCTATTATTCAGGTTTTTGTTATGATTTTTTAAAAGAAAATACAATCTGAACTCTGTTCCTGGTGTCGTTTCCAGCTCTGCATGAATCTGTCATTATGAAGACGTTTTAACAGAAACTGGTTCCTGCAGCAGAATCAACTTTTTCTAATCAAATAATCAGAATTTTAATGTCAGACTGAATTCAGGGTTTCTAACAGTGAACATCATGTACAGTTTTATTGTTTAATTACACTTCCGATTCAGATGCTTGTATTATTACATTACTGCAACATCAGTGATGATGAAAATATAATGTAAAATAATGTCAATGTTTCTCTGTAGTGCCTGTAGTTTTAGGTGATTATATTATTTTTATTCTCTTTCCTCTGGTTGCCATGCTGCTGTTTTCCTTTCTGAACTCATAATGTGACTGAATGAGGAAAGCAGAATAATAAACTGTGAATTAGAATAAAGGTGTTGGACTGATTATTTTTTACAGTGTTTGTGGCTCAACAGAGAGAAGTGGAGGACATGCAGTTGGAAATGGAACCACAGACCGCTGCGTTACAGACTGCTACCTGTTCATGGCGGATTGCCTCAGGACTGATTCTTAGTCTGATAACTGCGTCCTGTCAGACGGGCTCAACTGCTGATTATTAACACGCCTCCATAAAGCAAAACCCTAAAAACTATTAAACAGAAACTTTTTCAGAGTTTTATTAATGTTGGATCCATTCAGACGATGATTCACAGAGAAACTGATGAGGAAGATGAAATATATGAAACAGAGAGAAAAGGAACAGACCTTAAAATACTGCATGAAAAGTAAAGTTTATTTCTCCAGTTCACTGTTTTACAAACATTTCCACATGATAAATATTTTACATTTTCAGCAGATTATCTCCCTGATCAGCCACAGCGTTAAACCAGTGATAGATGAAGCAACAGAGACTGTTCTGGGATCAGTTCACTGTTTCTGTGAACTAAAGACGGTTGATGATCCGGTTGGACTGAAGGAAGCTGCTGGACCTGCTGCTGCTCGTTAGACTGGAAGAAACTGGAGTCACAGTTTCACAGTTTGAGCTGAAGAAAATGTCTCAAAGTGAGATTAGTTGGAGGTGAAAGAAGCTGCAGGAAAAAAATAACTCAAATTAAATAGAAAATATTCTAACTAAAGTTGTGTCAGTTCCTAGATCAGTTCAAATAGATTGAAAGTATTTCTGACTGGGACAAATGGACACATTTCTCTGATTTGGACTTTCTCAATGTATATCTGTGACCAGATGGCAGCAGCCTGTATTAATAAAAACAGAATGATTTGGGTCAGTCTGGTCACATCTGTAGATGAGGGAAGATTTTATTACTTTGATTTTACTGCACAGATCAGATTATTTAACTTTAAAGTGACAGAACTCTGGTAAAACTGAATCTGATGGATGTTTCCTAGAGTTTCATATAAAACAGTTCTCATTATGCAGATATATTGTTTATTGCAACATGTTCTACACATACACAACTAAATGGGTTTAAAAAGATCTGGATCAACATTTGAGTCTCTTCTCTCAGAGTTCAGACGTCTTTAAACGTGGAGTTTGTTCTCTCTGTGATTCTCTGCTGTTATTTAGGTTTCCTCCAGCACTTCAGTGTGTTTTCTTGGTTTATTGGTGATTCTGTGTCATCCTGAATGCAGGAACAGATTGTTCTTTGTTCATATAAGCCAACCTCTCCAGGATTTCCACCTGACCTCCAGAAAACACCTGCAGTGATTTTCCTGCTGGTTCCTGATCAGAACCGACTGAATGGAGGAAAAAAGTCTGGCTGGATTAGTTTAATTTGTTTTTCTGTGTGAATCTTGTTGGTCTGGTTCAGTTTGAACTCTGCAGGTTTTCTTTAAGGAAGTCTCAGTAAAAACTTCAATTGCTGCTGGAATGAGGAAGATCATGTCAGAGAAACACCCAGAGCAGGAATTTCATCAGACAAACGTCTGAAAGGCAGCAGCTCTGAAAACAGCAGCAGAGGTTTAACTACTAAAGATTAACTTGAGTTTTACTTTTCTATGATTTTTTAGTCGATGGGAAACATCTGGTTCTGATTTGAAAGGATTTTTTCCTTCCATCCAAACTTCACTGTGACGTCACTGAGCTTCAGTAGGTGAGTCAAATTAAACCAAATGATTCTCAGACATTTTAAAATATTTACCTCTAGAAATGTTGATGTGAATATTATGACCTGATTTTCAAAGTTCCCATGACAAATATCAATACTTGAAAAGAATGAAATACAGGAGTTATGTTCCTGTCAAAATCAGCCAATCTGATTCAGGTTTTATGTTTTTATTCCCTTCAGAGAACAGATTTTAGACACTTTCAAACCAAACAAGTTTTCATGTTTTAGTTTTATGAAACACAATTTGTCCATAATGTTGATATTTACATAAGCAAATCAGTCTCTTTGAAAGATTTATTTAATGCGAGATGTGATTTAGCCTTCAGAAAAAGTATTTAAATTAAATGAACTCAACAATATAATGAAGCAGTAATCTGATCAGGTTTATTGTTTCTTTTTATCAGTTACTTCCTTCTCCATCTGAACTTTCTTGTTAAACTGGTTTTGTGCTTTTGAACAGAGTCATAAACTTAAAGTAAAACCTTACATGGTAAAAACTGGGTTTTATTGATATTGATATCTGCCACGTTACACATTTGTTTTGACCCGACTCAGCCAGATTTGAAAGGTTCTCTGCTCTGACCAACAGATCCACTGTTGGTCAGTGTCATGATGGGTCTAATGGTTTTTGCCCACATGCAGAAACACTCAGATGGATGTAAAAGAGGATATTTATTGCAACAATACAAAATCAAACAATGAAACACGGCTAGGAGGATCCGCGGGTCGGAGTCCAGGTGCATCTGCACACAAGGGAAGAGAGGTTAGATGGCTTCACAGGGGGTGGAAAAAGGAGATAATTAATGGCCGAGAGCTCTGTTCTTACTTGAAAAACAGAGGATGATGGGTGGAGGTACGTGGTTCCAGATTGGGGAGAGAGCTGACGTAGGCTGGCTGGAGATGGACCAGACGTAGGAGGGTGGGCAGGTCAGATATGTCACCGCAGAGGAGCAGCAAAGCAGACAGCAGAGGCGTCACGGAACGGTTTCTTTCAGGACCGGTAGACTAGAGGAAACCAACCCCAAGGGCCTTGAAGGATTCCTGAAGGAGATTCACAAGAATATGGTGAGAGCCTGAATAAACTCTGAGCAAAACACAAGAGATCTTTAGAACAAACCCACTGTGGAGCTAGACTACCAAAAACTGGCAAACACTCTGGCAAAGTGTTGGCTGTCTGCTGCTCATATACTCCTCTGGATGATGATTCCTCTCAGGTGCAGGTAGTAGAGAGCCTGCAGGCACGCCCTCCCCAGCAGAGTGATCCAATGGCTCCCTCTGGTGGAGTGGCGAAGAACTGAAAAGGAAACCCAACTAATCCCCATAACCTGGAACCCAACAGTCAGAGAAGACATGACAGACTCCTTGACTCTGTATTTCTGTTCTCACCTTGCAAGGTTTTAATGCATTTCTTGATTGGACAATAGGTGTGAATCCCTGATTGTTATGCATCAGGGATTCCATGGAGCTCAAGCCAGATGGTCTATTTGTCTATTGTTAAGGACAGGGGGCTGTTCTTTCATGCTAAAGAGGGCAGATACGTCTTGGGTTGGGGAAGTAACAGTCTCCAGGATCAATGATCTCATTGTCGGACACAATCTAAAGCACAAAAGGGGTGAAGAGCACATTATAAAATTTTCCATTACACAGAGCCACAGCTAACAGCTAGCTCCTCTTCAGTAGCTCTAACCATAGACATAATATAAGGGTAGACGCCGCATTGGCCGCTCCGGTGCAGGAAATACGGCGGCCATCTTGGAGCGGTACACCCTCGTACTTTGCTGAACCAAAACAGCAGAAGATGCCTCAGTTCTGCTCGGCTTATTCGTGTTTAAATCTACGAACTGTTGATGTCAGGGACCGGGGGATAACTTTTCACAAGTAAGAATGACATATTATTGTTAGTATGTTGTGAATGTAATATTACTGTATTGTATTTATGCCCACCAGCGAAATGACAGCAAATGTTAGCTATCGGTCTTCAGCCGGAGATTTGATGACAGGAATATGTTTCAAACAGGCCTACTCACAATTTCAGTAGCTTTGGTTAATTATCATTATCAACAAATTTTAATCAAATTTGGAGTTTTATGTTCTTTGAAATATGAAGATCAAAAATAGTGAGTGCAACATTTTTCTGAATGCTCAGCTTAAGAAGGCAACAAGGATCTTAGTTTCAACCGTTGCCTTTTTATTTTTGCTTTGTTATAACCGTTATGAGCAGATCAGCCAGTACAAAATAACTTCAATGAACTCACTAAATGACAGTATATGAATAAAATAACATGGACCTCATTCGGACAATGTTTTTTGTGCACACACTCCCAGATATCACGTTTTTGTTTTAAAGGTTTCCAAAAGATAAAGAGATGAGGATGGTTTGCAGAAAGGCAGCACCAGAAAAAAGCTCTGCAGAACTGTCCTATTTCAAGGCTATTGTGTAAAAATGTAATAAACATGTAAATATTGTTGTCACAACAAATAAGTATGTGTGTATGTGTCTAATATATATATATATATATATATATATATATATATATATATATATATATATATATATATATATATATATATATACATATATATATATATATATATACATGTATATATATATATATATATATATATATATATTAGATTATCTGAATATATACATAATGTGTGTGTGAATAAATTGCATCTTTGGTTGTATCTTGCAAAACATGTCATACTTTAAAATATTGTATTCCACCAAAATTATTTAAATATGCTAAACTATACGTTCCTATCCATGCAGTTTTAATGGTTGTATGCCTAAAATTTAAATACGTGACAATGTGATAACTATTCAGCGTGTTATGATCGATTAAATCCGCTGATACGTCATTGTGCTGCTAAACACATAACGCTGAGTGGAGTGGTGGACCGCTCCAAGATGGCCGCCCTAAATCTCGTCAGCTCCAATAGACGAGAGCGGTCCATGAGGCGTCTATCCTTATATTATGTCTATGGTTCTAAAGGAGCCTGTGCCATTCAGCAGCTGTTGCTCCTCCTACACTTTGGACTTAACCATTGATCTAACAATAGTTGGGGGGGGGACATACTTTTTTTTTTCTTAGATGAATGACAGATTTACTTTGTTCTTTATTTCTATTGATTTTTTGGGGGGAGACAATTCTAGATTTTTCCAAGATTGGGGGGGGGGGTTCCGCCCCTCTTCCCCCCCGCTCCCCGCTCCCTCTCCACCCTCAACCCTCCTGGGACTTACGCTTATGGCCTCAGCAAGTCAAAGCTATCAAAAACCACCAGCAAAGATGATGAAGCAAAGAAACAGAAGCATCTTCAGTTACAAAGTGGAGGTTTAAATAGGGAGGCCTCTTCAGGGATTGGGGGAGCCATCAAGGGATGAGCCAATCAGCTCTGTTGTTCCCACAATGGAGTCAACTGACAGGAAGCTGTAACTATACAGAAAAGGCAAAAGGGAAAGAAAGAAAAACATACAAGACCACTGGCTGTAACACTTCCACCCTTAAAACCTAAACCAGAAGGTTACGGAACAAGAAAAGAGTTCCAACAAGCAAACTGTATAAGCCCTAGTCTGGATAAAGCATTTGCTCAGAAGCAGTGTTTAATGTTGTGATGGTAATTTAGCACCATGAAGGCCCAGCACATTAGATTGTGATTGTATTCTTAGCAGCTTACCATCATAAAAGATATCTTCTGTCAATACAGATGTACATACAAACACATATGTATACACACATATACATTTTTACAAACATTACACAGTACATATATACATCTACATAACAGCATAAGATTTTACCATTTTACATTCTGAGGCTCTTTTAAAGCTCACTAAGAAAGGACATAATTTAAAATCATCATTCAATTCATTCCACAGTTTCACACCAATAAGTGAAACACATCTAGACTCTACCTGGCTCTTCTCTTTTGCACATTCAAATATAAACAAAATATATTTTTAATCACTTTTGTTCTTGTCTTACTTCCTGGATCAAACATTACCAAATATGCAAATTAGGCAATGAAATCATCTAGTGGCTTAAAATATCCAATAGCAACTTTTGAAGAGTTGGCAACAGTCAAGACAGTCCACCAGATGGGAACAACAGCAGCATTCATCACTGATATCCATATGACCTTAGGGTGGATAAACCTAAACAAGTGCTCCTTCAACCTGTGACCTGCAGCTGATATCCCATGAAAACCAGACCACATCCAACTGGGATCAGCATGTTCACACTGTTTGCTGGTTCGATCCTGTTACCTCTGGTCATCCTTCTCCCTTACCCGGTTCCTCTTTTGTATTATAGACAATAAACTTAGTTGGAAGCCTCATATTGAATATATTAGAAATAAAGTTGCAAAAACTATTTGAATATTGTTTAAAATAAAAGATTTAATAAATGTTAAAGGCCTGCATATTATATATTCATCTTTGGTTTTGCCTTATTTGGGGAAATGCAAGTAAAACAACCATTGATATTTTAGTTAAGTTGCCAAAAAAAGCGCTGAGGCTTATTAATAAAGTAGGACATTGTGACAGAAACAGTCTGAGATGTTTTCCTTTATTATTTTGGGAATAATCTTTCTCTCTCCAGAATGATGGACTTCATATAACTCTGAAATGAAACCTTAACTTTCTCCAACAACAGCAGACCAAAAACCTTTTACAGAGCTGATTGAATTTGCTCTAGGTTATTTTTATATGATTGAAGTTAGAATTAAAAAAGATGTTGGAACTGAGTGAAACCAGGCTCTTCTTATGATGTTCATAATAAAATGTTATTATTATACAGTAGAAAGTTCTGCTGTCTTTTCCATTGACCATAGTTATTACCGTCATACAGTCTGTTTTTTGCAACAAAGATGCAATTTAATGTTATCGTGTTTTTTTGTAATTCCTCTACAAATCTGTGTTTTAGGTGATTTCTGAGTGAAATCCTGAATTGGTGACAACATGGCAACAGGGACGTTTGGTGAGTCAACTTGAACAAACAGCATGTTTTGGCAAGGTTTTTTGTACTTGTATCTGAATTCAAATACAAAGCTTTGGATTCAGATGCATTTACCTGGAAAAGCAGATGCAAAATGCAAAAATTTAGTCTGCAGGACATTGAAGTCAGTTTGAAGACTTTGTGTGAGCTGTCAGGATCTCAAAGTGTTGCTTTGAGTTAGTTTATTCTGTGTTTCTTAGTCCCTTTCTTTGATTAGGTCAGTCTTGTTTCTATTGTTCTGTAGTTCAGTTCTTCCTAGTGACTCTAGTTTGTTTATTTCTTATGTTTAGTTACTCTTTAGTTTTAGGTTTATTTCCTGGTTCCTTCGCCTCCTGTGCCATTCTCTCTAAAAATGAGTAAAACATAAATGGTATTATAGGACACGTAAATTAGAATGCCAAAATTAAATTGGTGCTGGATGGTTGTAGTCTTTCAAGAGCAGATATAATTTGAATGGTTTTAACATTTAAACTAGATTTGAAGGACTCTGTATAGAGATAAAGAGGTGTGAATGTACAAGGCACTTGCATTACATAAGAGTAACTTATGTGTCAGTATTTCCCAAACCCCTTAAGACAGCTCATTAGAATGGTTGTCACCTGGACAAACATTTCTTAGCTTCAGTAAGAACATGGACCATCATGCATCACTAGGTATTTCTCTTCTGAGTAGCCAAAAAGCAGATTATACTGCATCAGCACCACCTGGCTCTGGTTCCCCAGGACCACATCCACTCCGCATATCTGAAATCTGAGATGGGAAACCAGTCATTAGTTATTCACCTGTCTTCCTCCAGAATGCATCTGCCCACCCAGCTGTACAATACAGGAGAATCCCTGTCCATATTAATAACAGAACACAGAGAAATTAAATGCAATGGACCAAATTCAAACCTGAGATTTATCCCATCTAAAGCAACCTCAAATTGCAGAATTATCTACCACCAAGTCCCTTAAACTGGCTCTGCTACACATAAGATCTGTATCAGCAAAAGGACTTTTAGTTGATGACTTAATCACTAAGCTTAATACTCGTAATTCTGAAATGACGACAAGGCTTCCTTGCCAGTGTCGTCATTGAATCAAATGTTTTATGAATGTTTACCACAAGAAATTATTGAATGAGAGAAAACAGCCACTTCCAACATATTTCTGCAGCCTTGCTGAGCTCCTCTCCTGGCGTTTCTTCGTCAGCCTCTCCAACTTGCTCCTCATCTACAGCCTCTTGTGGCATTATTTACCTCTTCTGGGGTAAATAATGAAATCAGTCTCAGTAACTTGTTGATCTACCACGGTCTTGCTGTATCGCCTCTTTAATTGACGCCCATGTCGGTCCGATGTTGTGGCGTTTACCTCGCAGTGACCCATATTCAGCGCTGGAACCCAGTCAGGATTGAGCTCATCCATTTCATACGTCGGTTTGGACATATCAGCACACACATCAGTATTAAAGCTGTAAATTTGATAACACTAGTAAAATAGTTTACTTCACAAAAATGTAATAACCTCGATGTCCACTGACAAAACTCAGACTATGCTACATAAACAATATTAGCCTGAGCTAAACAAGGTTGACCCACTTAAATGAACAACAGAAACTGATCATGAGAACACCCGGACAAAATCATAGCAAAATAAATTATGACACAACACTAACAAAGCGAATTTAGACACCAGAATGGAAATGTCTGGAGCAAACTTGTAGGTATCTGGGGATTTTGGAGAAGATGATATCAGGACGTCTCAACCGCGGACACCCAGGACATTCGTCTTCTTCTCGTTAGCTCCGATAGCTTAGCCTCCTCTCGTTGTTTCCAAGCAGGAAAATAGTGAAACGAAAGTCCGTTTTCCATCTTTTTACCATTTCAGTAGTGTGATCGGACATTACAGACAATAACCAGCAAGTTCGTCCCATAGCTAAAATATCTGTGAGACAGTCGTTTTTGTCGGTGGCAACAAAGATGGCGCTGACACCCCTCCGACTAGAGCAGTGACGTCACACTCCGAAGCCTAATAACGTGACTTGCAAATTACGCGTTTCTGTCATAGACATAATATAAGAGTAGACCCCGCATTGGCCGCTCCGGCGCAGGAAATACGGCGGCCATCTTGGAGCGGTATACCCTCCTACTTTGCTCAATCAAAACAGCAGAAGATGCCTCAGCACTGAGGGATGTTGTTGTTCTGGTCGATGGATTATTGATGTGAGGGCTCCACAGACAACATTTCACAAGTAAGATGGACATATTATTGTGTATATATTGTGATTAGAATATTACTTTACTGTATTTATGTCCACCGGCGAGATACCAGCTAATATTAGCTACAGTGCTTGGTGTAATACGGGTTCAGCCCCGATATGAAGGCTAACTGAGATTCTGTACATCTAAAAAAATTAATTATTCTCTAACATTGACTTAGACTATCTGACACAAGGGCCTATATTAGAAATGAAACAATATAACATATTATAAAACTTATGTGTTATAACATTCACTGGCAAAGTTTACACAGGTGGTAAAGACTATTATTTATATTCTTTCACTCTGTCAAAGTAAGATACATCCTAAATCTTCCATTTTTGTTTTGAAAGTTTCCTAAAGACACGATGTGAGGAAGAAGAGGGAGAAATCTATAAAGAGAGACGGATTCACTGCAGCACGGATGGATCACATCAGATTTTGGACTCGTCGGCTGAAAAAAAAAAAAAAAAAAAAAAAAAAAATATATATATATATATATATATTCAGTATTAATCATTATTTATTTGTGCCATTATTAAACTTTATTTATTTGTGTTTGTATAGTTATATAAATATATATTGATATTACTAAGTAATTTATTAAATAAATTATGAACGGCTGTGTGCTTTGTAATATGCTCTTCATACATTGATATCAGAATATTCCATTCCTATTCTATTGTTATAGCCACTAAACATATTTAAATATGATGAACTATGTATTAAAAACACTTAAAAAATACAATTGTTTATAAATGTAGCTTTGATAGATGTTTGAATATGGTTTACAGTAACAAAAAAGTGTGTTATGATCGATCAAATCCGCTGATACGTCATTGTGCTGCTAAACACATAACGCTGACTGGAGTGGTGGACCGCTCCAAGATGGCCGCCCTAAATCTCATCAGCGACTATAGAGCTTTGGAGTTGACGTCACAGGATATGACGTTTTCGTCGCTCGGCGCCATGTCTGGGGTCCACAGACCAAAACAAACTATTCAGAACACCGGTGTTTTCATTGTGTTACCAACCGCAGTACAGTTGTTTTCAAGTTGGATACTGGATAAACCGAGCTCCACGGAGTAAGAGACGTTCAGCTCAAGGTTGATCCGATTTATGAACGCTAATTTCGGCCAGCTGTTCTTAAGTCTCTCCACAAGCGCTCGGAGTTTCACATTGCTGCTGTCAATTTCCGAACACTCCTGTGCATAAATGCTTTGTCTTGTGACCAACTGATACCAAAAAGTGGACATTCATGCTATTACACGAGGCACACTATCTTCTATTAAAATTTTAAGTCATATTCAATAATTTTAATATTAAATGTTTTCTTCAGTAGCTTCCAAATTGTGTCCCATTAACTCAATCTGCTTGAAATTGTTCTACTAGATTGTATAAATGAGGCACACTCACCTTTATTACATTTGAACACCTTTTATATATTTTTTAGCTATTTCTGCAGTCAAAATGTTTTATTTTTCTTAGCTTGTAGGTCATGTAACCTATTAACTCAAAATCTGTGTACAATTATTCTATTAAACTATAGATTAGGCATATTTTTATTCCATTTTGACCCCGTTTTTATTTTTTAACCAGAATTATATTAAAAAAAAAAGAAAATTCATAAAATGTATTACTTCAGAAGATCATCACTTGTTACCCGTAATGTTCAATTGCATAAAATTCTAGGCCAGGATCTATGTCATTACATGTTCACTTACCTGAAATATGTTAAATACAACAAATATTTATCAAAGTGTGGTCTATTTCATAAAATTTGTCACCTTTATTGTTTAATTACACATTAAATGTTTAAAGATGGGCTCTTTCATCTGGTTTGTGTCATGATGTGGCGGTGGACACAAATGCAGCAGGCAGTGGACTTACTTTATGTGGATGTAGAAACAAGGCTGATCTAACAATAAGAACTAAGGAACACAGAGCAAGAGAAACTAGAAGATCTAAACAAAGAAATAACCCAACTAGAATGACACAGAAAGATACAGACTCAGACATGGAACAATAACTGAACCTATGGTGATCAAATTAAGAAATAAACATTACTAGAAACCCTGCAGGGAGGCTTAAATAAGAAATAACTAGAAGGATAAAATAGAATAGTCATTAAAGAAGGCTTGACATGGACTCAGACAAACAAGGAAAAGCAATAATATTATTCTAACTACACTAAATACCATGAACCACTTAAGCGAATTGAAACACAAAGTTAATAAAATGAAAAGCAAAACAAACCCAAAAACCCAGTGTCTTGACAGATGTCTGATTATATAATTGTTTACTTTAATCACATAAAATATTTATTTAAAAATATCTCATTACATGTATGTTTATTACCTGAATATTTAAATATCAAATTGTTACTTAAAATGTGATTCTTTTCTTCACGTTTACATGCAACTTGAAGTGCTTGAATCAAACGATTCATGAATGTTTAATACATTAAATTATTAAATGAGAGAACAGCCACTTCCAACTGTATTTCAACACAAATGGTTCCTGTTCCTCTTCAGTCTGCAGCCTTGCTGAGCTCCTCTGCTGGGGTTCCTTCCTCCTCAGCCTCTCCAACTTGCTCCTCTTCTGTTGCCTCTGCTACTGTGTTTTCATTATTTATCTCTTCTGGGGTAAATAATGAAATCAGTCTCAGTAACCTGTTGATGGTTTTGCTGTATCGCCTCTTTAATTGACGCCCATGTCGGTCCGATGTTGTGGCGTTTACCTCAGTGACCCACATTCAGCACTGGACCCCAGTCAGGATTGAGCTCATCCATTTCATACGTCGGTTTGCCTTTAAGAGGACATATCAGAACACATCGCTATTAAAGCTGTAAATTTGATAACACTAGTAAAATAGTTTACTTCACAATATTGTAATAACCTCGATGTCCACTGACAAAACTCGGACTATGCTACATAAACAATATTAGCCCGAGCTAAACAACAGAAACTGAACGTAAGAACACTCGGACAAAATCATAGAACAATATTGTGACACAAAACCAACAAAGCAAATTTAGACACTCACCAGAAAGGAAATGTCTGGAGGAAACTTGTAGGTATCTGGGGATTTTGGAGAACGTGATATCAAGACGTGTCACCGCTGATACCAGGACATTCGTCTTCTTTTCGTTAGCACCGATGGCTTAGCCTCCTCACGTTGTTTCCAAGCAGGATAATAGTGAAACCAAAGTCCGTCTTATATCCTTTTACCGTTTCAGTCGTGTGATCGGACATTACAGACAATAACGTAGCAAGTTCGTACCATAGTTAAATTATTTTAAGTAACTTGGATTGAAAAAATCTGCGAGACTGTTTTTTTTTTATACTGCGAGACTGTTGTCTATGGACCCCTAAGATGGCGCTGATACCCCTCCGACTAGAGCAGTGACGTCACGCTCCAAAGCTCTATAGAGCTGTAACTTGGATTTTTTCAATCCAAGTTACTTAAAATAATTTAACTATGGTACGAACTTGCTACGTTATTGTCTGTAATGTCCGATCACACGACTGAAACGGTAAAAGGATATAAGACGGACTTTGGTTTCACTATTATCCTGCTTGGAAACAACGTGAGGAGGCTAAGCCATCGGTGCTAACGAAAAGAAGACGAATGTCCTGGTATCAGCGGTGACACGTCTTGATATCACGTTCTCCAAAATCCCCAGATACCTACAAGTTTCCTCCAGACATTTCCTTTCTGGTGAGTGTCTAAATTTGCTTTGTTGGTTTTGTGTCACAATATTGTTCTATGATTTTGTCCGAGTGTTCTTACGTTCAGTTTCTGTTGTTTAGCTCGGGCTAATATTGTTTATGTAGCATAGTCCGAGTTTTGTCAGTGGACATCGAGGTTATTACATTATTGTGAAGTAAACTATTTTACTAGTGTTATCAAATTTACAGCTTTAATAGCGATGTGTTCTGATATGTCCTCTTAAAGGCAAACCGACTTATGAAATGGATGACCTCAATCCTGACTGGGGTCCAGCGCTGAATGTGGGTCACTGAGGTAAACGCCACAACATCGGACCGACATGCGCGTCAATTACAGAGGCGATACAGCAAAACCATCAACAGGTTACTGAGACTGATTTCATTATTTACCCCAGAAGAGATAAATAATGAAAACACAGTAGCAGAGGCAACAGAAGAGGAGCAAGTTGGAGAGGCTGAGGAGGAAGGAACCCCAGGAGAGGAGCTCAGCAAGGCTGCAGACTCTGAAGAGGAACAGGAACCATTTGTGTTGAAATACAGTTGGAAATGGCTGTTCTCTCATTTAATAATTTAATGTATTAAACATTCATGAATCGTTTGATTCAAGCACTTCAAGTTGCATGTAAACGTGAAGAAAAGAATCACATTTTAAGTAACAATTTGATATTTAAATATTCAGGTAATAAAACATACATGTAATGAGATTATATTTTTAAATAAATATTTTATGTGATTAAAGTAAACAATTATATAATCAGACATCTGTCAAGACACTGGGTTTTTGGGTTTGTTTTGCTTTTCATTTTATTAACTTTGTGTTTCAATTCACTTAAGTGGTTCATGGTATTTAGTGTAGTTAGAATAATATTATTGCTTTTCCTTGTTTGTCTGAGTCCATGTCAAGCCTTCTTTAATGACTATTATATTTTATCCTTCTAGTTATTTCTTATTTAAGCCTCCCTGCAGGGTTTCTAGTAATGTTTATTTCTTAATTTGATCACCATAGGTTCAGTTATTGTTCCATGTCTGAGTCTGTATCTTTCTGTGTCATTCTAGTTGGGTTATTTCTTTGTTTAGATCTTCTAGTTTCTCTTGCTCTGTGTTCCTTAGTTCTTATTGTTAGATCAGCCTTGTTTCTACATCCACATAAAGTAAGTCCACTGCCTGCTGCATTTGTGTCCACCGCCACATCATGACACAAACCAGATGAAAGAGCCCATCTTTAAACATTTAATGTGTAATTAAACAATAAAGGTGACAAATTTTATGAAATAGACCACACTTTAATAAATATTTGTTGTATTTAACATATTTCAGGTAAGTGAACATGTAATGACATAGATCCTGGCCTAGAATTTTATGCAATTGAACATTACGGGTAACAAATGATGATCATCTGAGGTAATACATTTTATGAATTTTCTTTTTTTTTTAATATAATTCTGGTTAAAAAAGGGGTCAAAATGGAATAAAAATATGCCTAATCTATAGTTTAATAGAATAATTGTACACAGATTTTGAGTTAATAGGTTACATGACCTACAAGCTAAGAAAAATAAAACATTTTGACTGCAGAAATAGCTAAAAAATATATAAAAGGTGTTCAAATGTAATAAAGGTGAGTGTGCCTCATTTATACAATCTAGTAGAACAATTTCAAGCAGATTGAGTTAATGGGACACAATTTGGAAGCTACTGAAGAAAACATTTAATATTAAAATTATTGAATATGACTTAAAATTTTAATAGAAGATAGTGTGCCTCGTGTAATAGCATGAATGTCCACTTTTTGGTATCAGTTGGTCACAAGACAAAGCATTTATGCACAGGAGTGTTCGGAAATTGACAGCAGCAATGTGAAACTCCGAGCGCTTGTGGAGAGACTTAAGAACAGCTGGCCGAAATTAGCGTTCATAAATCGGATCAACCTTGAGCTGAACGTCTCTTACTCCGTGGAGCTCGGTTTATCCAGTATCCAACTTGAAAACAACTGTACTGCGGTTGGTAACACAATGAAAACACCGGTGTTCTGAATAGTTTGTTTTGGTCTGTGGACCCCAGACATGGCGCCGAGCGACGAAAACGTCATATCCTGTGACGTCAACTCCAAAGCTCTATAGACCCTTTTCACAGTGACGTCAGACAATGGCCGCCATAACTCAAACCTGGGTATCTTTACTTCCGGTGTGATTTTGCCTTGGGAACCAAGCTGAAAAATTCCCGCATTCTCATAATCTTAAGGATATAATAAAAGGTAAGTTTAATAATAACAGCATTTAAGTGTTAGATAGCTGTTATTAATTATTGTAAAATCATCATTCTCTAACTGTGTATAAAATAAACAGCCTCCGATTGGAGAGTAAACCACCTAGCAGCAGCTTTAGCCACATTTAGGAAAAAATATACTCTCTGTCAGCGCTGTAACGTTTAGAGGTTCACTTTCTGTATTTTATAAAACAGTGTTTACGTGTTAGATAACCGTTATTAGTCATTGTCAATTTACCATTCTCCAACCAGCCTCCGATCATGAGTAAACCAGCTAGCAGGAGCTTTAGCCACAGTTAGGAAACACCGCCGCCTGTCAGTGATGTAACGTTTAGAGGTTCATTTTCTGTATTAATGGAAAATAAAGGACATAAAAATAACTTTAATCTGATTACTGGATTTGAAATACGAGCTCGTTAGATTATTCGTTACCGGAAAAAGTGGTCCGATTAGAGGACGGCATTACAAAGCAGCGGCGGCACCGGACATCTCTGCTTATAACAAACAAACCCCTATTTTATGGGATGAGTGGCAACTCCAGTCTATAATTTAAGAATCTGATCAAGATTAGAGCCTAAAACGTTATAGTTCAAAAACAGTAAAAAGTTCTGGTTAAGGAACAGTTATGTCACGTAGTTAGCAGCTAACAAAATTCACTAATGCTAAGCTAACGGTTACGCAAAACAAAAATACCTACCTTCATAGTCAAACAGGTTTTGTTCGGTGAAGAATTTCTAGCCTTTGTCTAATTTAGATTTTGTTGTCAGAGAAAATTGGTTTGCAAATCGTGATCTATCTTCAAATCTTATTTTAGGCAAATGTTTTAGAGACTGTGTAAACTCCATGCTCCGGTGTTCTGTCTGATCAACATATGCTGTCAGATATATACATATATAAATATAAATATCAAAATCTCTCTTTCTATATATATGTCTCTATATAGATATATATGTGTCCATTTTACATATATATATATGAAATAGACAACTTTATCATTACTTACTATGTACACCGGAACTAAGGATACACAGCTTCGAGCCAAAACGGAGGTTGTGTGGCGTCATGTGAAAAGGGTCTATAGGCGAGAGCGGTCCATGAGGGTCTATCCTTATAAGTATGTCTATGGTTTCTGTTACTCCCCCTCTTCCCCCTCCCCCCACCCTTCACTCGCACGCGGCGCTCTGAGACATGCGCAGTTGTTTCCTCTTAGCGGCAGAAGATGGTCTAATCGTCAGTAATATAATAGCGCTGCATAAATAGTAAGAAATCCGATGGCCACAGCTAACTCAGCAGCGCTTCGCTTTCACAGACGGTGGAGACAACGTCTAACTTTTTTCGTCACTTAGAAAAGAAGGTCAAAGAAGGTAAGATCCGTTGACATGATGTTAGCAAAGCTAGCTGTACAGAGACACATAAGAATTTGTGATGAAAAAAAGTCACTCACTGTCTGAATTATTGTGCGGAGATGTTAACTGACTTGTCGCATATATGGGACAACACTGTGTCCAAAAGTCTGCAATATAGTGATGTGACATTCAGGAACAGTACGATTCATCTGCTCGTCTCTTTACTTATTAGATAGGACTGGAGTGTCACTGAGAGCCGTTGTTCTATCAGATAGCCATATGCTGTCAGAATAGCATACATGCTGTGAGTACCATGCCTGTGCATTAAGAAGTCCGACAGTCAGAGGAGTTGTCAGTTCACCATACACAACAAGTTATGACGAAAATAAGTCATTAAATTGTTTTCCATGATAACTTTATAGATATACATGCATTGTCGTTTTTTCAAATTGTTTTAAACAATCCCAAAAGAAGAAAATATAAATATATTAATAACAAATTATTTAAGTTTACATATATTTATTTTACTCATACTGCACAGAAAATAATACCCATCCCACAAAAGTGCTAAAATAAAGTTAAATGTACAAAATAGCTTAAATTCTTGAACTTTAAAGAGCAATAGTCAATATTACGCAGCTCTGCTGTTTTACACTGTCAGCACCGGAAGTCACATTAACGTAGAGGTTCCCAAACTATGGGGCGCCCCCTCCAGGGGGTCGCCGTGCCATTGCAGCCGGGGGGGGGGGGGGGGCGCTAGAAGCGGTATAGATGAAAAAAAACACACAAAAAAAAACTGCCATGCTAAGCCCTTTAAGAGGCGGAGCTTAGAGCACCGGTGAGCAGCATCCAGACGAAAAAAGGGAGAGAAGGGAAAGAAGCTGTAAACCAGGGGTCCCCAAACTTTTTCCTGCGAGGGCCACATAACTGTTCCCTTTTCTGGTCGGGGGCGGTCTTAGTTTTTCGAGAAAGAAACTTTAGAAAAGTTTTGTTGATGGGGGGGTGGGGAGGGGGGGGGGGGCTGGATTACTGCCGACGACATATTCGCGTTTGTAGATAGATTTTTACCCAGAATGCAAATGGAAAAAACCGTGAGCGAAACGGTGACTGGTACTGACTAGTATATATTCCATTGAGGGAAACTAAGTTTCATATCTGCTCAAGAGCCCCCCTGGTGGTTGAAGAAAAATCCACATATATATGAAAAAAAACACTGAATGCTCTCTGGTATTGTTCAGCGGGCCGGACCAAATGAGGAGGCGGGCCGGATCCAGCCCGCGGGCCGTAGCTTGGGGACCCCTGCTGTAGAGTTTTTACCGTTTGCATTCTGTGCTATTTCACTTGTTTGTAGTTTGTTGTCCCCTTCCTTTGTGTGTGTGTAGAAATGCAATTAAGTAATGTTAGAAGTTAAGGACATTGTTTCTTTCTGTTTATTCAATGTCACATGCTGTTCTTATTTTTTATTTTAATTATGTAAAGCACCTTGAAATGCCTTGCTGCTGAAATGTGCTATACAAATAAAATTTGATTGTTTATTTAGCACAGCATTTCAGTTTTTACCCTTAATTGATAGCATACTTTGTTCACGTGTGCACTTAAGAGCTACCCAACGTGGGTCTTTCATCTCGTGTATTTATTTAGAAACGGGATGTTTGTATCAATCAAATCAAATCAATCACATTTTATTTGCACAGCACATTTCAGCACAAGGCATTTCAAAGTGCTTCACATAATTAAAAAACAGAGATACAGAAAATGCAACATAGAATCAACAATAAAAACAACAAAAAAATTAGTCAAGTTCCATCAATAACTATAATTGAGAGTGTTTCAAATAAAGTCTTAAACAGGTTTGGGTTTTTGTCGAATTTGCATCCATAGGCGGTGTACCAATTACATTCATAATTAAATTTGTAAATGATTACGTTTCAAATACAGTTCTAACCAGGTGGGTTTTTAATCAAGATTTAAAGGCTCTCAGTGTTTCAGCTGTTTTTCAGTTTTCTGGAAGTTTGTTCCAAATCTGTGGTGCATAGAAACTGAATGCTGCTTCACCTCGTTTGGTTCTGGTTCTGGATGCAGAGCAGAACCAGAACCAGGAGATCTGAGGGGTCTAGACTAGGGCTGAAACGATTCCTCGAATGATTCGAGTACCTCGATTACTAAAATTCCTCGAGGAAAATTTACCTGCCTCGAAGCTTCGTTAATTTATGTTTTATTAGTTAGCGCACCGTGTTCCGGCCGGGACTTCATTTGCGTTGCGCGGAGCTCTCACTTCCGCCTCTGAGTTGTTGACAAAAGCTAAATCTCAGCGGCATAAAGTCCAATCTTCAAGATTGGCCCGTGGGGATTTTATTGATTGATGATAATGCCCGACTTTTTATCGTTTTTTGGGGAACCAATAAGCATCCTTAAAATGACTGGGGGAATGCCTGGAGTACGGCAGCATTTCTCCTCCGGGGCTGCTGGTTGAAAGCGAACGGCGGGAAGAGCGCTGAGGTGAGCGGATAGCCTGAACAGGGCGGGCGGCTGAGTAGCTGATGCTTACCGTGTAAATGTAGCTTTACCGACGAACCGCACAATAAATTTCATATCCCGGTCTGAAGAAACGGGTGGTGGAGCGCATCGTACATGGCTGGTAGATGAGTTTCTGAGTGTGACCAGTGAAGGTGTCGTAAATATCCCGTATTGCTTCCCCCGTGTTCGTCCCCCGGTCTAACGGTTCGTCAGTCCGCTGGTCTATTTCCTCCCCTCCACCCCATGTTCGTTCATTCGCCCTCTCCTCCCACTCCAGGCGGCATTTCCCGTATTTTCAAACCCAAAGCGTGACAGGTTAGGTGGCAAGGTGAGTTTAATTAATCTATTAAACTCACTGAAGATGAATACATAAACTAAAAGCTGGATTGTAGACATTTTTTATAAGCATATTTGTGAGCCTGCCTCTTTGTTATTAAATTCAATATAATTTCAGATTTTTCTATAACTTTTCTTCTGGTTAACTTAGAAAGTGAGCTATTATTGTTACAGGTTAGTTTTCTAAACTACAAAAAAGCAACTGTTAGGGATGCTCAAATGTGAAAAATTGGACTGATATTGATATCTGATAGTAACACCTGTATTATGCCAGATTTACCAATATTTCATTTTAGAATTTTTTTTATCCGATTACTCGATTAATCGTAAGAATAATCGATAGATTACTCGATTACTAAAATATTCGTTTACAACAGCCCTAGTCTAGACGGTTGGTACAGCAATAACAGATCTTTAATGTATTGTGGTGCTAAACCGTTCAGTGATTTATAAACTAACAACAGTATTTTAAAGTCTATTCTCTGAGCTACAGGGAGCCAGTGTAGGGACTTTAAAACTGGTGTTATGTCTCCATCTTCCTGGTTTTAGTGAGAACAGCAGCAGCAGCTTCTGGATCAGCTGCAGCTGTTTGATTGATTTATTAGTCAGACCTGTGAAGACGCTGTTGCAGGAATCAATGCAGCTAAAGATAAACGCATGGATGAGTTTCTCTAGATCCTGCTGAGACATCAGTCCTCTAATCCTGGAGATGTTCTTCAGGTGATAGAAGGCCGACTTTGTGACTGTCTTAATGTGGCTCTGAAGGTTCAGGTCAGAGGTCATCACTACTCCCAGGTTTCGGGCTGATCGCTGGTTTTCAGTTGTAATAACTGAAGCTGATCATTGATTCTAGTTCGCTCCTCTTTAGGTCCAAAGATAATAACTTCAGTTTGTTTCTGTTCAGCTGGAGAAAGTTTTGGCTCATCCACACATTTATCTGTTCACAGCATCTATTCAGTGATTGGATGGGGTCAAAGGTCGCCTGGTGACATCGTGATGTAGAGCTGTGTATCATAGTTATGGTAGCTGATCCTATTTCCTGCTATAACCTGAGCCAGTGGGAGCATGTAGATATTGAAAAGAAGGGGTCCTAGGATTGAGCCTTGGGGTACCCCGCATGTGACCTTTGACCTCTCTGATGAGAAGTTTCCGACTGAATCAAAGAAATCCCTGTTCTTTATGTAGGATTCAAACCAGTGGAGCACTGGACCGGAGAGTCCGACCCAACTCTGCAGTCGATTCAGTAAAATGTCGTGGTCAGCACTGAGGTCCAACAGAACCAGAACCAGCACTGTGGTTCTCCCACAGTCTGTGTTTATATGGATATCATTGAACACTTTGGTTACCACAGCATGGCCAGTCTTCATGCTGTGGTAACCATGGAAACCAGACTGGAAGGAGCCAAAGCGATTCATTATTGTTAGGAAGTTATTTAACTGTTTAAAAACTGCTTTTTCAATAACTTTGCTGATGAATGGGAGGTCAGAGGTCAGAGGTCGGCCTGTAATTCTGCAGTAGTGATTTGTCTAGATCAGGGGTGGGCAGTCCTGGTCCTGGAGGTCCGAGTCCTGCAGCTCTTAGACGTCTCCCTGGTCCAACACACCTGGATCCAACAGCTGAATCTCCTCCTCAGTGCAGTCAGGTTCTCCAGTCCTGCTAACGACCTCATTATTTGACTCAGGTGTGTTGAAGTTGAGACACATCTAAAAGTTGCAGGAGACCCTCCAGGCCTGAAGTTGCCCACTCCTGGTCCAGATTGTTCTTTTTTTTATCAGTGCATAACAGCTGTTTTCAAAGCCTGGGGAAAACACCTGAAGACAGCGATGAGTTACTATTTGGATCAGATCATTAATGACAGGCAGGACTTTCTTAAAGAAATGTGTGGGTAGGACATCCAGACAGCAGGAACTGGAGTCAACATTGAAACGGAATTGAAAGTGGTCGGTGACTTGAATGTTGAATCAACGTTAGGATTTCAATCTTAACTGACTTTATATTAATGTTGATTCAACATTGATTCAACTTTGCATTAAATTATCTTAATCTACAAAATCATGCAAAGTTGGCATTTTTTATGAACTTTTAATGGAACTTTTAGACCAACTTTGCATTAAAAGTGTCATTATTTACCGAATGGCACTTCATGACAACTGTCATAAACATAAAGACTCCTTTATGTTTATGACAGGTATTATGTCATGTTTTTGACAGTGTCATGTCAGTCTTTGCACACCCCTTCAAATACAATGTTACCAAACAAGGTACCTTGGCTCAAAAAAGGTTGAAAAACACTACTTTAAATGACCTAACTACTACACCTAGACAGTTGAAATTTGGACTGGATTATTCTCCTCTTAAAGCTGAATATTTAAAACCATGATTTGGATTTGTGAAACTTTTATCTGATTTGTGAAACTTCAGTAAAGGGCGATTTTACCACTTTTCTGCATCCGAGTTGCACTAGACTTGCTCCAGCTCCAAAACTACAACAGCTAGACTCTTCAAACCTGGACCAGATTGTTATGCTCTTCAAGCCAAATATTTCTTACCATGTTTGGGATTTGTGAAACTTTTATCTGATTTGTGAAACTTCAATAAAGGACAATGTTCACCCTTTTTTTGGTCTTGGTCACATGAGATATGCTCTAATTCCAAAACTACAACACCTAGACTCTTCAAACCTGGACTTGATTATTCTGCTGTATTTTTGCATCCGAAAAATACAGCAGAATTTCAAGCCTGGAATAATCAAGTCCAGGTTTGGATTTTGTGAAACTTTTTTATGATTTGTTGAACTTTGAGAGAATGGTTTCAGTCCTGTTTTGCTTCTGGATCACATTAGATCTTCTGCAGCATCAAAATCTATACGCCACTCCAACATCTATACTCTTCATTGTTGGAGTGGCTTACTTGTATGTACCTGGCTAAACATGTTGATGACTCTGTGACATGACAACAATATCCCTCAGTGATGAGGCATCTTCTGCTGTTTTGGTTGAGCAAAGCAGGAGGGACGACCCTGTTTTTATTTGCTGCATTTCATTTGTTTGCATCTCTTTTGTGTTTGCATTTTTTCTCTGTTTGCACCTGTTGGCCACCGTATATTTCCCTACCAAGCTGCAACATAAGCATAAACATAATGCAGTTAGTTTACAATAAATAAGTTAAGATAAAAGTACCGTAGCTTGGCTACACTTACCACAAACTTGCTGAGAGTTGAATAATTAAATTCTGAAACAGGTTGCACCAAGCCAGCTGCTAAGCGGCTATGTGGTTGGGTCATACCAGTCGTGTAAAATGGGGGAGGTGGACCACCTAACTCCTGGTAGTGACTTCTGGGTGTTTTTGTGTCAACATATCACATACAAATAGTCAGTCATAATATTTACAGACAAGTAAGAAAATGTACATAATGGAATCACAACCCAATGTTGTCAACACATAGTGCTTAAGTTAAAACGTGATTGACCTTCATCTAAAGTTAAAGTTGTTTCACCTGGAGCCCAAGGAGGAGGGGAGGAGAGTGGAAAGGGGGGAAAGGGGTTGAGGGTTAGATGGGGCAGGTGAGGGGTGGGCGGTGGAGGGAAAGGGTTGGGGGGTTTGTTTACAATCGAGGTCAGTGGTGGTGGAGGGGTGCGACAAACGGCTTACATTGATTGAACATTTAGATTCCTGTATTTTCCACACTATAAGGCACACCTAAAAACTTTCAATTTCCTCAAAAGCTGACAGTGCGCCTTATAATGCGGTGCGCCTTGTATATGAAAAAATGTTTTAAAATAGGCCATTCATTGAAGGTGCGTCTTATAATCCGGTGCGCCCTGTAGTGCAGAAAATACGGTACTAGTTCTTTCCCAAATCTTGCTGAACTGAAACACTGCATGTTTTCAGTTCAACAAAACCCTGTTAATCAGCTGTCAATTAAAATCATGTATGGAGGACCACTGCTGAAAAACACTGGATTCGACGTTGGCATTACAACTATTAAAATTCGACCACAAAACGACATTGATTCAATGACACAGTTTCAACGTTAGTTAATTGGCTAGAGGTGGATGGTTGTTTTATAGTTGATCCACCGTCAGTCATCGACCTCAACCAAAAATCAACCATTCTGACTATAATTCAATATTGAATTACCATCGTGTGCTATCTGGGTAATTATGAAATAAAATGCAGTTCAAGGAAAGACAGTTCTACAAAATGTTTTTAAAATATTTAACATCTATGATTAAAGTTGTGTGTTGGACAGATTTTTTTTAAAGAATCCAATCCAGTAATGATTTGTTCTTTTCTGTACTTTGTAACTGAGCTCATTTTTTACCTTTCAGATAAAAGTAACATCTAAATTAGGTTTTCCAACATGGAATAATTTTGCCTTAAAACATTTACTTTTAAAGCTTCTTAATATCTTTCCTAATTCAGTGATTAACTTCCTGTTTCTGCAATTTCAGTGTCTGAGCTCAGACTGGTTCTGCTGGGAAGCAGCTGGTCTCAGAGGAACTCAGTGGGAAACTTCATACTGGGAGAGGATGGTTTTAAATGCGAAACTCAATTCTGTGTGAGAGTCAGTGGAAAAGTGGAAAACATGAAGATATCTGTCATCAACACTCCAGACCTTCAGTTTCCCACTGCAGACAGCCTGACAGAGTTTATCACAGACTGTGCTGAGGTCTCTGCTCCTGGACCTCATGTGTTCCTGCTGGTTGTTCAACCTGAAAACTTCACTGAGGAGGAGAAAAACAGGATCTACAGAGTCCTGAAAGCCTTCAGTGATCGATCATTTGATCATTCATTCCTAATGATTCTCAAGCCCAGACTAAAGTCCTTCTATAAGCCAGTTTCTATAAATGAGGCTCTAATTAAGGAGCTGATCAGAAAATGTAGATACAGACACTTAAAGATGGAGGAAACTGACCTTCCAGAGCTGCTGAGTCGGTTTGGTCAGATTGTAAAGGAGAACGATGGAGAACATGTGAGATATGAAGAGTTTGAAGAAGCAAGAAGCAGCTTGGAGGATCCTCATCAGAACCAGGGAGGAAAAGCAGCAACAGGTTTTATTACAGCTGCTGTTAAATCTGCTGGTGAGTTCAGAGACTGAGATTAATGATAAAACTTTGAGACATCATTTATTTTTATTTAACTTTTTATGCTAATGTTTGTTTGTAAAGGTCTCAGTGCTCAAATGCCCAGGACACATCTGCCACATGAAGGTGAGTAAAGGGTTGGAGTCTCTTCTCTACCCTCACTGCTCACTGTAACTTATAAATTAACTTCACATGAAGAAACCGGAGCTTTGATTAAAACAGTTCAGTCATAGATGAGCCATGAAGAGATGAAGGTCAAATAAATGTGTAAGAAAACTCAACTAAAGAGGAAATATGGAGTTTGGTGGTCAGTTCTTCATTATGATGGTTCTCATGTTAATGTGTGAAGAATCTGCTGAAACTTTTATCACCAAACAGAAGAAAAAATGTGAGGAGAGTCAGAAAGCTCAACCTGTGGTGGTTTTCTCCAGCATAGATGTGTTAACACTAAATAATTAAAAAGAAAACAAAGTGGACTTCATCTCTTTAAAATGTTTGATTTCTCATCTAAAAGTTTCCTTCTGCTGTAAATACAGTTGGAAATGGTAACATCTAAATAATGTTTCAGATCACAGTTTCCTGCTGACAGTGTTTCTAACAAACTGCAGGATTTGGAAACTTTTCCAAACTAATATAAGTTGGACTTTATCCCTCTATAGAATTTAATTATTCTTATTAAATGCTATTATAATTTTAACTGGAGCCTGTGGAGAATTATCCATCTCTATGCTGAGTTCTTGATATATGAGGTTGAAGAGTCAGTGAGTTGAATTCATTTATTAATACCAAAATACAGCTGGTCCATTTCTCATGGTACCTTTAGGAGCTGGAGACAAAATGGCAACAGTTGGCACATCCCTTTGTTAGCCTGAATCTAAAGACGTCGTTCCCTGGTGTGTCTCATCCTTTAACCTGAGCTGTTTCCCAACATGTCGTTTCCTTTAGCTTTACAGCTAAAAAGATGGGAAAAACACAGAATTATTTATTCTCTCCAAACCTTCAGGCAGTTTGAATAGTCGTATCATCACATAATTTTCTGTTCTCTTGCAGCATCTGATTTCAGGATCGTGATGTTGGGGAAAAGTGACAATAAAAAGACAAAACTTGGTAATTTGATCAGTGGAGAACAAGAATTTCATCCAACCAAACACAGTGTGGCCTCCTGCAGAGAGTGGAGAGGAAAACCAGTAACAGTGGTGAAAACTCCTGACATGTTCAATCTGACTGAGGAGAAAATCCAGAGAGAAATGAAGAACTGCATGAGACTCTGTTACCCTGGACCAAATGTCCTGCTGCTGCTGGTCAATCCTTCAAAATTTACCGAAGAAAACAGAGAAACCCTGACTTTCATCCTGAGTTTGTTTGGTCAAGATGCCTTCAGACATTCAATGATCATCTTGACACATGAGAATAAAGGAAATTCTCCTGTCAGTGACCTGCTCAGGCTGGTTCAGGGAAGATGCTACAACATAAATACTAATGACAGCAGTTTGTTAATGACACAGATTGAGACGATCATAGAGGAGAACAGAGGAACATATCTGACCTGCAGAGAGACCAGCAGATCCCAACGTGACCAGCTGAAACCTCTGAACCTGGTTCTGTTTGGTCCCAGTGACCCACTGAAGGCGTCAGCAGCCAAGGCCATTCTAGGTCATGAGGATCTTCCTTCACAGCGTGTCAGAAAGCAGGGAGAGGTGTTTGGACGTCAGGTTTCTCTGGTGGAGCTGCCTGCCTTGGGTGGAAAAGCTCAGCAGGAAGTGATGGAGGAATCCTTCAGGTGTGTCTCCCTCTGTGACCCTGAGGGTGTCCACGCCTTCATCCTGGTCCTACCTGTGGGTCCCCTCACTGATGAAGACAAGGGAGAGTTACACACCATCCAGGACACATTCAGCTCCAGAGTCAATGACTTCACCATCATCCTCTTCACCACAGACTCAGATCCTGAACATCCTGATGTTGGTAACTTTATAGAGAACAAGGACATCCAGGATCTCCTCCAGATCTGTGGAGGAAGATATTTAGTTCTGAACATCAGAGACAGACGGCAGATCAGAGGACTGATGGAGACGGTGGAGAGAAACAGAGAGAAACTGTTCAGTTATACAACTAAAACATTATTATGGGGCCAAATGGAGGATAAACTGCAGCTACAGACTGAACTTCAGCAGCTTAAAGGAACAAGTCCTGACACAGGTAAAGACTTCATGACTAAATGTTTTCTACATCTTTTCTACCCATATGGATTTGTGGAGAATTGTCCGTTCACAAGCTGCTTGATACATGAGGTTGAAGAGTCGGTGAGTTGAATGAATGAATTTCATTTATTAATACCAAAACACAGCTGGTCCATTTCACATGGTACCTTTAGGAGCTGGAGACAAAATGGAAACAAGCAACAGTTTGTGATCTCCTTTGTTAGCTTATCTAAGCTCTGCCCTAAAGAGGGCGTGTCATTTCCTTTAGGTTTAGCTTAGCAGCTAAAAGAGAGACGAAAAACACAATTATTTATTCCCAACAGATTCCATGTCTTGAGTTTTCTGTACAGTTCTTTATCAGCTCAAGTTTTAAAATTGCTTTATATCTAAACTACTTCACCGTATTCGAAGCATCAATTTAAACAAAAGAAGACCAACGCATACAATAAAGTTAAAAACCTTTTCTAAAAAAATGTTGTTCAATTCACTGGTAACTAATAAAAATAGGATTCTGAGGAATAAAAAAGTGACAATCCCATTGATCTGAGAAAACTTTGATAAATATTTTGAAATAAGTGGATAAGTTTAAACAAAGAACAGAAGTTTTAACCTTTTTTTATTTAATCAAATTGTCTCTATTTATGACTAAGTTTCCTAAAATGCAACAAAGTTTCTCAGCACTTCTCTATTATAACAGATTCTCATATTATCAGTTAATTATATGACTTGTTTTCTGATTTCACAGAGCCAGACTGCCTCAGGATTGTTCTGATAGGGAAAACCGGCAGTGGGAAGAGCTCATCAGGAAACACCATTTTAGGAACACAGAACTTCTTTTCCAAGTCGTCTCAACATTCAGTGACTAAAAACTGCCAGAAAGAGCAGGGGAAGCTGGACGGCCGTCCGGTCGCTGTGGTCGACACTCCTGGTCTGTTTGACTCGACTTTATCTAATGAGCAAGTCGGTGAAGAGATGGTGAAATGCATGAGTCTCCTGGCTCCTGGTCCTCATGTTTTCCTGCTGGTGATTCAGATCGGCAGGTTCACACCAGAGGAGAAGAAGACGTTAAAACTTTTAAAGCAGGTTTTTGGAAAAGACTCTGAAAAATTCACCATCATCCTTTTTACAAAAGGAGATGATCTGGAAGAAGAAAAGAAGTCGATTGAAGAATATTTAGAAAAGGAATGTGATGATTCCTGTAAGAAGCTGATCTCTGACTGTGGAGGAAGATACCACGTGTTCAATAACCGTAAAAAACAGGATCGATTTCAGGTCAGAGATCTGATCAGAAAGATCGACACCATGGTGAAGGACAATGGAGGAAGTTTCTACACCAACGAGATGCTGCAGGAGGCTGAAGCTGCTATAAAGAAGGAAATGAAGAGAATCCTGAAGGAGAAAGAAGAAGAGATGGAGAGAATGAAGGAGGAGATGGAAAGAAAACATGAAGAAGAAAAACAACAAATGAACAGAAAAATGGAAGAACAGAGAGCAGAAATAGAGAGAGAGAGAAAACTGAAAGCCGAACAACTTGAGGAAATGGAAACAAGAATAAAAATCATGCAAGAACAGAGAAGGAAAGAACAGGAAAAAAGAGAAGAGGAGGAAGAACGACAGCAAAAACAGTGGGAAAAAATACAAAACGTGTTGCAGGAAAAAATAGAGTTAAAATCAAAAGAAAAGGAGAAAATCAACAGAAAACTGGAGCAGAGCAGAGAAGAAATGAAAAAAGAACTAGAAACCCGAGAGAAGGAGAGAAGGAAGTGGTGGGAAAAACGACAGAAAGAGGATGAAGAGAGACGAGAAGAAGAACAACAAAAACTAAAAAAGCTTCAAGAGGAATTAGAAAAAGAAAAGGAAGAATATGAAAACCGGAAAAAAGATGAAGACAAAAAACAGAGAGAGCAAGAAAAGAAAGACGAAGAACTGAGAGCTAAACAAGTTAAAGAAATGGAAGAAAGGATCAAGAAGGAGCGAGAGCAGAAAAAGAGAGAGCAGGAAGTTAGAGAGGAAGAAGACAAGAAGAGAAAAGAAGAGGAAGAACGACAACGACAAGAATGGAAAAAAGAACGAGAAGCTTTGGAGAAAAAGATCAAATCAGAATCAGAAGAAAAGGAAACGATCGACAGAAAACTGGAGGAGAGCAGAAAAGAGATGGAAGAAAAACGAGAAACCTGGGAGAAGGAGAGGAGAGAGTGGTGGGAAAAACGACACAGAGAGGATGAAGAGAGACGAGAAGAAGAACGACGAAAACTGAAAAAATTTCAAGAGAAATTTCAGAAAGAAAGAGAAGAATATGAAAACCAAATTGAAAATGAAAATCAAAAAAGAAAGGAACAGGAAGAGAGAGAGAGAAAACAACTTAGAGAAATGGAGAACAGAATCAAAGAGGAGCAGAAACAGAGAAGGAAAGAGCGGAAAAGAAGAGAAGAAGAAGATAAGAAACGAAAAGCAGAGGAAGATCGACAGCAGAAGGAGTGGGAGAAAAGACAACAAGCTTTAGAGGAAAAGATACAACTGGAATCAGAAGAAAAGGAGAAAATCAACAGAAAACTGGAGCAGAGCAGAAAAGAGATGGAAGAAAAACGAGAAGCTTTGGAGAAGGAAAGGAAGGAGTGGCGTGAAAAACGACAGAAAGCAGAGGAAGAGAAACAGAAGGAACTAAAAGAGCTTCAGGAAAAATTTGAGAAGGAAAAAGAGGAATATGAGAAGAAGAGAAAAGAAGACGACCAGAAGAAAATGGAACTGGAGAAAGAAATGAAAGATTTAGAGGAAAATCACAGGAACACCACAGAGGACATGAAGAGGAGATATGAAGAGGAGGCCAGAAAACAAGCTGAAGAGTTAAACGACTTCAAGAAGAAATATGCAGAACTTCAAACTCTGGTGGAAAAACATGATGAGGAACTAAACACTATGAAGAAAAACCATGAAGAAAGAATGCAGAATGAAACTGACGAGAAAAACGAAATGACTGAAGAAAACCGACAGAAACAAAAACGCATCAAAGAGTTAGAGGAGCTAAAACAGGAGAAGGAGGAAGAGTTGAACCGTCTGAAGAACAAGTTTGTGGTGAAGCATTGCACCACATCCTGAGCGTCAGCAGCTCCACTCGTCCTTAACGGACATGATTTCATTCTGGTCATTTCATTTGGTTTCATTTTTATTTTTTAGATTTTGAAAAAAAATATCTGAGTTTAGTTTAATGAGTAATAATTCTTACCAGAACTTCATATAAATTATTTAGTGTCTCTGTTCCAGAATGACATTGATCTTTGTTTGCAATAAAGATTTGGATCTGAGAAATCTGATTGCTTCCTGTTACATTAAAGGTTCTTGGTAAAGTTCATTGCAGAGGCATATTAAAGAATGACAAAAATGTTTACTTTATTTCCAGACAAAAAGTCCATATCATTTAAAAATAAGATGTAAAATAAATTCTGATTTAAATCAGACATGAAAGTTTGGGCTGATGCTCATCACCAGCATATGGATAAAAGCCAGTCTGCTGTCATTGTTAAGAAACATAAGTAACAAGCTTTGACAGCTTTGTTAGTTTTTATTTTCATTTACCTGAACCGTTATTTGTGGAGAGACATAATAGCACTAGGGTTCACCACTCATGACTGTAGATTACAGTCAGGAACCTTGTGACTGTTTAGGACTTGGAAGTTTAGTGGTTTTGAACATGAAGTTATTTATTTTCATTTTGAAATAAACAGACAGAAACTCCAGAATTTGACTGACATCCAGTTAGTTTTAGTCATCTATCTATCTATCTATCTATCTATCTATCTATCTATCTATCTATCTATCTATCTATCTATCTATCTATCTATCTATCTATCTATCTATCTATCTATCTATCTATCTATCTATCTATCTATCTATCTATCTATCTTGGTGATTCCTACATAAACCTGCCTTGTTCTGGTAGAGAATAAATAATGTTGTTAAAACTTGTTTGCAATAACATTCAATCTAATTGAACTGAAGTTAAAATTCTAAATTTTAAATAATATTTCTTTTTCTTTTTTGTGGGACAAGTGTTAACATAATATTTGCAGGTGCCAAAGGAGGTAGAGGTGCCAACATTTTGTACCAATCAGGTTTGCTAATCTGTGTCGTCCTGGTGTCCTCTGGGCTTCTTTACATTAAACCAGTTGGCTCTGAGATGGAGCCACGTTTTTCCATGTCATCTTCATCTCCAGTGGTTTTACATTTTGAGGCTCCTCTGTCAAGACATGCTTGTTTTTCATGAGGAGCAGCTTCTTCGTAGGCTAATTGGTTAATTTTAACAGTTTGTTCAGTAGTTTTATTAATACATTATTACTTTGTTGTATTTCAGAAGTGCAGTGTGTTTAATAGCGCCCCCTGGTGATTAGGAACCAAAATACAGATCACTGGTTTTGTTTAGGTGTTGTACCAGTTCATTCTGACTAAGACCAACTTCAAATGTTCATGTTCACTGGTCGGCACCTGAGCATTTTAAATGAAATTCACTCTTCCAATATGAACAGATGTTTGTCGACCTTTGAAAACCCAGGAAACCTTTTTATTATTTCATTTAAAATGAGAGCAGCACAAACAGAAATCTTTGCTGCACAAACCATCACAAACAGCTGAGTTCACCAATCATAAGGTGTGGGGATGGTTGACCTTTCATGACCTCTGGAAACATTTAAAATCTCTAAAGCAAAAGCTGCACAAATGTTTGACACCAATTTCATTAGATTTGAAGAAGTTTTGGGCCCAGAGTCACTCAGGTATTTGGACATCATTCAGTATCTTTGAGGTGACAGTTTAGCAGCTTTATTAAACTCAGGTTGTGTGGAGAGATCTGGGAAGAAACATTTTCCTGTTTTCAGTTACAGATAAACCAAAAACACCATATTGGAGAGAGAATACAGATCAGTGTCATAAGATGTGGCTTGTTTTGGTGAGGATGACCTGGTGATGTCATCCAGTTATGGTTGGTTGGACCCAGGTTATGGTGAAGATGATGGTTTAATGATGACTGAAGAGAACAGAGAACCAGGCAGCACAATGAGGCCAGGAACTGAAACACACTGTTAGAGCTGGGAGGACAACGAACCAACGACAACAAAGACTTTAGACAAGGATCCGACGGGGAACAAGACACAGCTGGGTTTAATATTATATATAAGATCCCAACTACAGCATGACCCCAACTGGGTTTATCCACTGGTTAACTTGAGGATGAACTTTCTCTAATCTGGCATTTATTTTCTTAAATCATTAATAAAATTAGTTTAGATTTAATTGTATTTTCAATGAAAAACAAGTTTTTCTAGGTCTGATCTTCTTAAAGCTCCTGTTCTCTCTGTAGACCAGAGCAGCAGATTAAAATGTGTTTAAATCTGAACTTTAAGTCTTTTAGACACTAAAACCAACCAGTTTGTCTCCATGACATTGAACTGGTTTTCTCAGCTTTTGCTTTTTATTTGTCAGTTTTTTCAGTTTTGAGATCAATTCAAGAGATTTGAAGAAAACCTGAATTATTTGTTTAACCAGCTCAGTGAGGTGAAACTGATAATCTGAGATAAAGTGCTTCTTTCCTTCTTAAGTATGAAATGCATTCTTCAGATGTTTGTTTTAGATCAGCCAGACATTGATGGTAAGTTTTCCTGCTTACTGAGAAATAAAGACCACGGGCCTCATGATAAAAGACTGAACAGTTTTCACACTAAAACTTGGCGAATGGAAACATTTAGAAAAGTGCGGCACACAAAAAAGGGGATGCATAAAACCGCAGGTGGCTGCGCACCTTTCCTTTATTAATCCTGATTTATAATAAATAGAGCAGCTGCTGCTCCGCCTGTCGCCTCCATAAACACATATTAATGTAAATTAGTATAAATACCCTAAAGTCTGCCGCCACGTGGGGCAGTAACCATGGCAACGGCCTTGTTTGTAGCAACATGAGTATTTACAATAATAATAATTATATATTCTATTTAAAAGGTGCTTTCAGGGAACGTAATGTCACCTCACAAAGATAAAAACATTTTAAAGAAAAAAAATCCAAATGAATAAAATAAAACATAAAGAGATCCAAGTGCCTGAACAGCAGCAGTTCAGCCGGGATTTAAAGAGACAGAAAGACAGAGAGACAGAGAGTCAGAGAGACAGAGAGTCAGAGAGACAGAGTCAGAGAGTCAGAGAGTCAGAGAGACAGAGAGTCAGAGACAGAGAGTCAGAGAGACAGAGTCAGAGAGTCAGAGAGACAGAGTCAGAGAGACAGAGAGTCAGAGTCAGAGAGTCAGAGAGACAGAGAGTCAGAGAGACAGAGAGTCAGAGAGACAGAGAGTCAGAGTCAGAGAGACAGAGAGTCAGAGAGACAGAGTCAGAGAGACAGAGAGTCAGAGAGACAGAGAGTCAGAGAGTCAGAGAGACAGAGAGTCAGAGAGACAGAGAGTCAGAGAGACAGAGTCAGAGAGACAGAGAGTCAGAGAGACAGAGAGTCAGAGAGTCAGAGAGACAGAGAGTCAGAGAGACAGAGAGACAGAGAGTCAGAGAGACAGAGAGTCAGAGAGACAGAGAGTCAGAGAGACAGAGAGTCAGAGTCAGAGAGACAGAGAGTCAGAGAGACAGAGAGTCAGAGAGACAGAGAGTCAGAGTCAGAGAGACAGAGAGTCAGAGAGACAGAGAGTCAGAGAGACAGAGAGTCAGAGTCAGAGAGACAGAGAGTCAGAGAGTCAGAGAGACAGAGAGTCAGAGAGACAGAGAGTCAGAGAGACAGAGAGTCAGAGTCAGAGAGACAGAGAGTCAGAGAGACAGAGAGACAGAGAGTCAGAGTCAGAGAGACAGAGAGTCAGAGTCAGAGAGACAGAGAGTCAGAGAGACAGAGAGTCAGAGAGTCAGAGAGACAGAGAGTCAGAGTCAGAGAGTCGTTCCTTCACATGGCCCCTTTATTCAGGGCCACAGGCTTTGAGTCTGTGGCCCTGAATAAAGGGAAGCTGATGTTTAGGGCCACATAACTGGGATTGTTTATCTCATTGTCCACAGAAAGATTAAAGAAATATGATTATTAATTATGAAATCCAATCTGACTTTGGCTTCAGCTGTTTACTGATGTTCTGTTTCAGAACATTGCATGTTTTAAAGCTTTAATTCAAGATGTGCAGTTTGTCACTTGACTGACTGTTTGTAGGAAAAACACTTATGTCATGGTGGGTTCCAGTTTACGCACCCACATGCACGAACACAATCAGGAGACGCGTGTGCAAAAACAATAATGAAGTTTATTGAACAGGGGAAAGGGTTGGGGGAAAAAAACACGGAGCAGGAATCTGGGAGGGATAACCAGTACAGCCACTGTCAACGAGAGGAAGCGGTTAGTATCAGCGAATCCAGAGAGGTGGATGAATATTTGTACTGAGGGGGGAAGACGGCTTACTTAGGAGCAGACAGAAGTTCTCTTGGAAGCAGAGAAAGACCCAGGGGCGGCGTGGAGAGGCAACGAACCGTTGGAGGGCGGACAGGCAGGTCAGGCTGAGTGGAGGAACGAGCTGGCGGCTGGTGGCGGTCCGGGATAACGATCCACGGAACTCTTTTCTCAGAAAAAACCCCGGAGGGATCCAGGTAAACCTGACAAAAGGGAAAAAACACAGGAGGCGATTATCTCGGGAAGAGCTCAGAGGGCCTTACTCTGGAACGATTTGTTACCGAGGTAAACAAACACTCAGGCAAGGAAGTGTCAGCTCGCCGCTTCTTAAATATCCCCAGCCTCAGTCGGGTAATACGCCACAGGTGTGTCCCTGGGTTCGACCACGCACCTCTCCAGGGGCTCTGCTCCTAGGCGGCATCTGGTGGAGGAAGTGGGAAGCAGCAGGCTTCCAAAAATAACAAAACAAACCACCGATCCTGACAACTTATTTTTTTCAGTTAGCTGAAGTGGTGCAGTTTTCATAAATGTATTTTTTTCTTGCATCTGTCAAGATTTAAACATGTTTCAATACATTTGGTCACATATTATCTTAAAGAGAAAACATGTATTAATTTCTCTGGGTTTTTATCAAACTGAAATCTCTCCAGATGTTTCACTGTAAAATATTTGGACGTCATTTTGCTGTTATTGTCAAGTTAAATTTTACAAAATGAACTGAATTTTAATTCAGTTGTTTTCAAACTGCAGAAATATTTAACTGTTGGAGTTTATAAATAAATTCAGAAGCTCGTTATAACGAGATATGAAAGGTGTTATAATGATGTCACCAGCAGGTGGAGATCTTTTTAAAATTAAGATGCACCCGAACACTACGGAGCCCCCCAGGGGACATGGGGAATTTTTTTTCTTTTGCGTTCCCTCGCAAAACCTTTTGCGTTCCCTCGCAATAATCTACTGATCAGTTCATGCGGCATAATTGATACTATAAGCCTTTTTTACGGTGGAAGCCGTACTTTCTGCTTTAATACAAGCTTATAAGGTTTTTCCACGGACTATTGAGTTATTATCGGGGGCAATAAGTCGTCTGATTGTGTCTCCATTGTGTTCGTGTCTGAATGGTTTAAAGGGCTGCTTTCTGTTCCATCTGAGCCTTAACAGACATAAACATGCAGTAAATAAATCGATTTTCAATCAGTTTTTTGCACCAAAGCGTTAATAATAATAAACACGTTTTATTATTATAAAACACAGCAAACTAATGGTGGTAGAGGGCCGCACTGGATTAACTCGGGGAATCTCATCTGTCCGTGTATCAATCAACTCCTAACCTCTTCTTTGTTCTGTCACAATTATCGATTTTTTAAATTTTTATTATGCTCCAAACTTTGCGAGGACTGACCCCCCAGCTCACCCGCTGCCTCACACACCGAGCCAGCAGCGTCACCTTCCCATTCATACTTCATGACAGTCACTCCCACATCGACACGCCCACCACCAGGTGTCAAAGCCGCTGCTCCTGTCATATCAATAATTACTTATTTCATTCATATTGCTCTTATAGAGCCTCAGTGAAAACGTGTTTATTATTATTAACGCTTTGGTGCAAAAAACTGATTGAAAATCGATTTATTTACTGCATGTTTATGTCTGTTAAGGCTCAGATGGAACGGCACAGAAAGCAGCCCTTTAAACCATTCAGACACGAACACAACAGAGACACAATCAGATGACTTATTACCCCCCGATAATAACTCAATAGTCCATGGAAAAACCTTATAAGCTTGTATTAAAGCAGAAAGTACGGCTTCCACCGTAAAAAAGGCTTATAGTATCAATTATGCCGCATGAACTGATCAGTAGATTATTGCGAGGGAACGCAAAAGGTTTTGCGAGGGAACGCAAAAGTTTTGCGAGGGAACGCAAAAGTATTGCGAGGGAAAGCAAAAGTATTGCGAGGGAACGCAAAAGTATTGCGAGGGAACGCAAAAGGTTTTGCGAGGGAACGCAAAAGTTTTGCGAGGGAACGCAAAAGTATTGCGAGGGAACGCAAAAGTTTTGCGAGGGAACGCAAAAGAAAAAAAATTCCCCATGTCCCCTGGGGGGCTCCGTAGAACACAGACCTTTCAGTGCACAATATTTTATTTAACAATTCCTTTAAAACAATTCCTTTTAAAAACGAGGCTTCAGGCCCACTACTCGGTCCCTGGGACAAAAGGAACACAAAAGGAAACAGGACAGACAAGTTCAATTATTCCAAAGAAATAAAAACATGCAATGCAAAACAAATTAGTAAATCAAAGCCAAACAAATTAGTAACTTCAATCACAAAACAAAACAAGGAACAAGTCGTTGTCATCCGCTTCCAAATGCCCTTCGATGGAGCCAGAGTAGTAATGCCCCGCACACACAGCCTGCCCAATCCGCAACAGGTTTATTTGAGCGGCCCAATCAAACAAGACAAGACAGAAGAGCGTCCAAAGCGCTGCAGCTCCAAACACAATCAAGTGCCCAGGGGTGGAAACACAGCCTAACCCGGGAGGAAGCGGGTCAGCAGGTGAGGACCAGATTGAAGCCGCCCGCCACAGCAACCCCCAGCTGCAGCCAGCAACGCCATCAGAGCAACACTGCAGAAATGCACGATAAGTGTAGCACCCAAAACTATGAGGGGCCGTTTAGGACAAAATTTACGTTTTGTCTCTCACACACTACCAAAAACTCACGCATACTCAAAAAAATAGCCACGCACATTCAAAAAATACTGAAATTGCGTATACACACACTACTAAAATGTCACACACACACAGACGTTAACTTTCTCGCTCACATACACAGACTTTATCTCTCACATAAACAAGACTAAAGTTGCACACACACACAGTACTAAGACTCGTTTTATGTATGTGTGAGAGACTCTTTTTGAATGTGTGAGAGTTGTCACGGAAGAGGCGGGGCATAATTTTTGGATCAAACTGCGCATGCGTAGATCCTAAACTATAAGTTTCGATTGTTGACTCACTGTATGTTCTATTACTTAGTATATTTGTGCTTTTAAATATATATAAATATATTGAAACTATCTTTCAATAGCTACCTTATATTAAACTATGTTAAGGACAAATGTCAAACATAGTGCAAATATTTTGAAAACAAAGTAAAAGATCTTGCAGGTATATTAATCTCCTTCCTCCTTCATCAGAAATGAAAAATTATAAATGCACACTATGTGTTGGGAACCTGTGTTTGTTGACTGACTTTTATTTGTCAGGCTTTCGAGACAAAAGCTGAAAAAAGATCGATTTTCTTCGAAACAGCGAAAAAAGACCTCCACACCAGACCTCGTTTATTTATGTATGTATTTTATTTTGATAGCTGCCGATTAAACTGAAAGTTACACATTGACATGATCATATGAGTAGTTTTTACCGAGAAATCGATCAGAAGCGCCGTGAAAATGGTCAGATTCACCGGATCCACGTCTCTGGCTGCAATGCGCGCTCCCGTCACAGGGGGAACAGATTTTCACGGGGGAACAGAATTTCTCACAAGACCTCTTAATAATTCCTGTAATGCTGCCACCCAGTGGACAGATTGTACTACAGCAATTTTGCTATTTTTAATCAATCAATCAGATTCATTTATTTCTATAGCACATTTAATCTACAAGAAAGTTAAACGTTCTATATATATTTAAAAGCACAAATATACTAAGTAATAGAACATACAGTGAGTCAACAATCGAAACTTATAGTTTAGGATCTACACATGCGCAGTTTGATCCAAACATTATGCCCCGCCTCTTCCGTGACAACTCTCACACATTCAAAAAACGAGTCTTAGTACTGTGTGTGTGTGTTCAACTTTAGTCTTGTGTATGTGAGAGATAAACGTCTGTGTGTGTGTGCGAGCTGTTAGCAGTGTATGTGAGCGAGAAAGTTAACGTATGTGTGTGTGTGACATTTTAGTAGTGTGTGTATACACAATTTGAGTATTTTTTGAGTGTGCGTGGCTATTTTTTTTGAGTATGCGTGAGTTTTTGGTAGTGTGTGAGAGACAAAACGTAAATTTTGTCCTAAACGGCTCCTCATCCAAAACCCAATCATGATTTCAGCCACGGATAGCAAAACTGTAATTTACGATCGCAGATGAGTTGACCAAACCCACAAGCCGACATGTAGCCGCTGACCGCAGCAACAGTGGGAGAAACAAAGACGCACGCACCTTGCAGCGGCCCGCCCAACTATATAGGCATCTGCCCCGCCCACCAATCAATGGTGCGCTTCCTGCTGCACCCGGTACGCAGAGTGGGGAGGGGGGGAACACCATCCCACCACAATGAGTTTTATATCTTACCACCACCACAATAGTTTGTTACAGTTAAACAAAACAGCAACAATAAAACAAGAAGCTCTTGGATTTATTTCAAAGCTCTAACAGTTTAAAGCTTTTATAGTTTTACAATTTTCACTCTAATTTCACTCTTCAGGTTTTGACATTTTTCTCCACATTATTCCAAAAACCAATGAAAGTTATAACTTGCTCAGCAATAAAACAAAGTTTAGTGCGAAGGTGTTCGTTATGCTGCAATAGCCAGCCACACCCTATCCTCACCACTGACTGGCTACTGACCAGTTCTCTGTCTAACAGGTCCGGAAAATCCCTAGAAACCTGGGTCTTACCCTCTCATAGGTCCCCTAAGGAAATTCTGTTTAAACTGGCGGCGGAGAAAACTCGTCTAGCACTAACTACCTTCAGATCCAGAAGTTACGGCCCTCTTCAGTTGAGAAACAGTCGCCAGAGTAGCCCTCACTGACACTTAGTTTCAACAACCACTCCTGTTAACGGTAGCTTTTCTCCTTAAAATAACGTGCACTTGTTATCGGCTAGAATGGATTTAGTGACTTAGATATAAGTCCCAGGGCCATTATTTATTACTCACCAAAGGAAAGTACGAAGCCACCAAATTTCTAGAATCATGCATGTAGATTTTACTTAAAACCAGGAGAACTCTCAATGATTAATGACTCAATTAATTTCAATGTCCACAACTTCCATTGCTATTTTATTATATATATTTTATTAAGCAAGCTTTAGCAGGGGTAAATGACAAGCAAACTCAGTTAAGAAGAAATTATAAGATTTTGACTAGTAACAATCACAAATCATAATTTTAATCATTCCCTATCTTCTTTCTTATCCCTAACCTGTGTCACTATTCTCACTGAGCGAGGCTTTTAGGGGCAGGGCAACTCACACCCGTTGTTGGTTGATCTTGGCAGCCGATACTCTTAGTCGTCCTTGGTTAGAGTCTCTGTCCCGGAAGGGCAAAGTCCTCCTTCGGAAAAGCAGCAAAGCCGGTCTGTCCAATTTCTTTTAGACGAACAGAATCTTCATCACTTAGTGACCTTTGTCTTTTCCCCAAGTCGGCTGCAATTGAATAGAAATTGTAGGGTGGAGGCAGAGGAAACGGTCGGATTTCAGGGGCCAGGGCTGGGGCTGACGGATCTTGTCCTTCTTTGCGGCGAGAAGTCTCAACTTTTCCCTCGGTCCCAGGGTGTGGTCCTCTGCTGGTCTTTCGCCTGCGTCTTCTTGTTGACTCTCCTTCAGCGCCGCGGACTAAGAACAGTTTCCTCCCCAGCTCGCTGGCTTTTAAACCCTCTTGGCCCACAGTTGTGTATGGGAGAGGTCTTATGACTAACCCTTCCCGATTATCTCATCGGAAAGCACTCGTCCCACCCAAACCTTGTTCCACCCTGAATTGGTAATACACCAACCTCCCTCTTTTGACTGTTGCAACTCCTTTGCAACACTTCTCTCTTTTCTGTTGGTCATCTGGCAGTTATTACCTTTTTTGGCTATTTGTTCTGAGGCCTCCGCCCAGCCAGCTCAATGCTCGTGACATGACTCACTCTTCTATTTTCCTGTGCTCAACTCTACAATCTCCTTATACTGTACCACGAAACACAATTATCTCAAAACATATAATCGTATATAACAACTAAGTTGTTACTGTTACTGCAGATCATGAATACCGATTACACATTTCAATCATACATTACAGACATTGTGATTACAATACATCAATCATTTCAACTATTACACAATTATATATTTTGTATTTCATTTCTTTAATCATTCTTAAATCAATACAAGATTACTGTCACTGCCCAGGCCTTTACCCTTCCTTCTGCGTGTACCTAGAGAGATCTCACAAGTTCATGCCAGTTTTCTTGACAAAGGCCACAGATGTTCAGAAGCATCTGCGGTGGACGATCGTGGAGCCGGACTCGTCGTTCTCCGGTCTGCTGACCCAGATCTGCTGGAAGGAGGAGAGGCCGGCCAGGACGGCGCCGCCTCGCCAAGCGGAGCCTCAATCTGCAGGACGAAGGGAAAACAAAGGAAAGATGATCCATTCAGTTTCATCTTTATTATTGGATTTAACATCAAACCAATGAGCATCACTGAGTCACTGGAAATATTGTCTCACAAATACATCAACCGTTTCTGTTTTCATGTCATTTTAAGTCTCTGGTGAAAATCTGGTTTGTTTTAAGGTTAAATTAAGTGATGATGTCTAAACTTCTGTATCATTTCTCTTCTTTGACCTTTGGGACAAAAGGAGGCTCATCAGTAACCAAAGCTAAACATTTGAGATTGTTGAATCTTTACTGATCCCAGCGTCTTCAGTCACTGTTCATGTTTTAGTAATAAATGTAATTTCATCAATGAGATTTTCATAACTGCCAAGTTATGCTAATTCCTGGCTAAATGTTCATTTGAGCTCTGCAGACATGTTTACTTTCTAAAACTGCTGCTCTGCTCAGGGAGCGAGCGCAGAGACGTTTCCAGTCGGAGGAAATCCATCTTCTGATTTCAGATGCTGCAGAGAAGCTGGTTGTGCTGCAGCCTGTGCTGCAGCCTGGAGGTCAGTTTGTTCTTCATTTATCTGCAATGCCAGAATAAACTCATGCACCTTGATTCTGACGCCAGCCGGAGCCAGAGCAGTGACCTCCTTCTGCAGGCGCTCAGTGAATCCAGGGAACATGGTGGAGCCTCCAGAAAGGAGAATGTGTGAATACAGCTCTCTCCGGATGTCGATGTCACACTTCATGATGCTGCTGCAAATGTTCTCATGAAGACCAGCTGACTCGTCTCCTGAATGATACAAAATGAAACAGTTTTTAATGAATAAATGAAAGGTGATGCTGTTTTGATGTTTTTATTCTTTTTCTAATTGCTACAAACCAACTAAATCTGGTTGGAAGAGAACTTCTGGACAGCAGAACCTCTCGCTGCAGATCTGGACTTCTCGCCCATCTGGAACCCTGTAGATATTCTCCAGTGAGGAAGAGGAAGACGCCGTCTTCATCTCCTGCTCAACGTCTAAGGCCACGTAGCAGAGCTTCTCCTTCATGTCTCGAACTATTTCACGCTCAGCTGAAGGTCAGAGAGACAAAAGGTTCAGGATGTGAGTCTTTTCTGCTCTGAACAAAAGCTTCAGATAAATTCTGTCCATTAGAGGTAAAATTCAGGAGAATCCAGAAGTGTCTGTTCTACCGCTGGTTCTGAAGTAGTGGCCTTTGTCCATCAGGATCCTGACCAGGTTCTCTGTCAGGCGTCTTCCAGACCCAGAAGAGGCCATATTGAGGTCATATATTGGGACAGTGTGGCTGAAACCGTCACCAGATTCCACCACCAGACCTGCAAGGCAGATTAATCATAGTAAAGGTTACTTTAGAAACACTAATGGCTCAGAAATCATCTGAATTTATTGCAATAAGATTAATTTAAACCAGAATGTGAGGAGCATCCAGGTTTATGTTGAAGCTCCCTGACCTGTGGTGTGACCAGTGGCGTACAGAGAGAGGACCGACTGATTGGCCAGGTACAAGGCAGGAACATGAAAGGCCTCAAAAAGGATCTGGACCAACAAAAAGACTTTATTTCACTTGATGAATCCAAACCAAAGGTCAACAGAATAATACAAAGCGTCTCCATCAATGCAGAGTCACAGATGTCAGTTTTACTCAGACTTTTGTATGACTGATTAAAACCTGCCTGAGTTTTCTTCTCCCTGCAGGGTCTGGGTGTCCCTGCAGCCTCTGACAGCAGCAGTGGATGTTCTCCAGGATTCACCTGGAGCTCAGAGTCAGAGGCATGACGCCACAGCTGCACAACGGTAACAGTTTTATCTCTGAGGCTTCGACATGTAAAGTTAGCAGCAAAAGTGAATTAATTTCACTTTATATAACTGAACCAAGATGTAAATATCATGTTTTAAAGTGACCAAGAAGAGCTGAGAGGCTTCAGAGCAAAACATACTGATGTTCATGTATGGAAGAACTGCTGATGGATATGAAAGCCAGAACTTAGACTAGGCCACAATCTTTGACTGAAAACAGGTTAAACATGCAGTTATATATAAAAACGTTATCACTACAGCCTTACCTTTTCCAGTTCATCCCAGTCGGTGTTAAAGTTTTCATCAGTGATGTAGTTTAAGACGCCCCTCCTCTCCTGGGCCTCGGTTCCCATGTAGTCTCTCTGCATTAGGAGGAAACAGGAAAACTGACCTGGAAAACGTCTGCATGTGAAAACATTACGATCTCACAGACTAACCAAAACGACTCCAACGGTTTCCACCAAAAGGTTTTCATAAAACAGTTAAACACAAAGACAAAGTAGCAGATCTAGTTATTTAACAAGGAGATAATAAATGTCACGATTCTGGAGTTTTTGGGTTTTCAGCTTGTGATCATTTTTATGGGTTTTTTCTGTTTCATAGTTTCTGCCACATTGGTTCTTTCCTCCAGATCTAATTTTATAGATTGTTCTTTAATGCTCAGATTAAGTTCTTCAGATTATTTCTGTCAGGAGCTGCTGTTTGTATTTGGATCATTTATTTGTTCACAGCTTAATTCAGGTTTCATTAGCGTTTGTTTTGGTGTTTTATCTTATTTTTATTACATTTTTGTCAAACTGTTAGTGTCGATATGTTGGTCGTCTTTTGGGTTTATTATTTTGTCCATTAGAGCCATTTAGATTTTATATTTATTGGTGTTTATTATTCATTTGAATGTTTTTGCCTCATTAGTTATTAGGTTTTATTTCATAGATTATTTTTCTGCTGTTTATTTTTAATACATGTTTCAGTTTTCATTCATGTCCTCAACTTCCCCGTTGTTCTGTAGTTTTTTGTCAGCTGCAGATTATTTCTTTTATTTTCCTTTATTTTTCTTCATGCGTTTCTGCAGCACCTTACACTGATTCTCATGCTCTGTTGGTCTGTTTGACACATAAATGAACCTCATGGTTCAAACAACCTTTTAGTTTATAAGTGAGAGCATGTGTCTTGTGTCTGTAAGATTTCTGTAAAGTTTAGTTTGTCTTTCTCTTTGTATTAATTCCAGTTTCATATAACATCCCAGGGGCCACATGGACTCGTCCCAAACTCACTGATGTATCCTGAAAAAGAAAAACACAGATTTATTTGCAAACTATAGCAGATTTAGTTCAAATCCACTCTTATATATTGAAACTTCACCATGTACTTCTGGCATCCAACAGTGGATAGAAACTCATGGGGGTTTTCTTCTGTAGCCATTTCAGCCTTGCAGACACCAGATCCATCGTCAATAACAACAGAGACAATTTCATCACCCATTTCTGAAAGAAATAAATATTCTGCCTCAAACTCATTTCAGTTAAAAAAAGGTATTTGAAAGTTTCAGGATTTTGACATGGAAACAGCTGGATGTTCATCTCATGGTGTCAGCAGTCGTCTGTTCCTGAATGCTGCAGAAATGAGGAGAAACAGAAAACAGACACCAAGACTTCCTGTTTTCAGAGAACTCGGTTCTGCAGACTTCTCATCAGCTCCCCAAGCTGCCATCTGTCCTCTGACCCCTCAGCCGTCCTCAGACAGCTGAGGTCGACCCGGCGAACAGTCGGTGGACTCAGGACTTTATGGACTGGTGGCAGTGGAACCAGCTGGTGGAGCTGCTGGTTCAGACCCACCACACTGGGTACCTGGCTGTTCACCTGACCAACAAACCAGACTGGACTCTGATGCTCTTTACAGGAAGGGTAAGAGCAGACTGTATCTAATGAGGTCTTTTAGACTGCAGGGGGCGCTGCACTAATAACTGTGGAGTCATCAGCCATCTTTAGTGTCTTAGTGACGTATTGAGGTGTGTGTATTAATCCAGGAGGATTTTTATGAAGTCTATATCTTGTGTTGATGGATCAGGTTGTGGCGTTTGAAGCCTGGCAGCCGAACCATGTGACTGATTCAGGAACTGGTTCATCAGGAACTGATTCATCAGGAACTGGTTCATCAGGAACTGGTTCATCAGGAACTGGTTCATCAGGAACTGATTCAGGAACTGGTTCATCAGGAACTGGTTCATCAGGAACTGGTTCATCAGTTTGAGAATCAAAATGAACGGCAGCTAAAAGCTGCTGTTTCCCCTGTCAGGTTTTCTGGTTTTAGGAGTTTATTGCATGTTTTCAGTTTATTTGAGCCCATCTTTTTGCGATGGACCCAGTTTCTACTCCTCTAGCAACATTTTAATAGCAACATTTTAATATTTGCTAATTAATAGGTTCACATATAGTAAACCACCTATAATGTCATAAAACTAACACAACAGATGTTCTAATTTCTGATGTTTTAAAAGGTGAAGTTTGTTTCCAAGTGAACTTTAATGATGTATAAAAAACCTGAGCTGAGGCATCACAGAGATCTTCACAAAGACAAAGATCCATGAGGGTCGAGATCAGCTGAGTCATTTCAGGAAGTAAAGATGAGACAGAAACTGTAACCATGGGAACTGGAGACTCTCCTGGAATAATGAGGAGGTGAGAAAATGTTTTATCTTCTGTAAACCTGCTGATGTTTCCTGCTTCACCTGCTCTCTGTGTGCTCAGGTACTTTCTGTAGCAGACCATAATCAATAAATTATAATCTCAAAATAAATAGCATGGTATTTGATATTGGCATGAATGTCACAAAATGTATTTATCTGTCCAGAGTTTCTCCACTCTGGTCCTCAGGCCCCCTCTCCTGCATGTTTTAGGTGTTTCCTTTCTGCCACACCTGGATTGTATCTCTGGGTGATTAACAGGTTTTCTGCAGCTCTTGATGTTCATGTAATCGTTTGAATCAGCTGTTCTGGAACAGAGGCTCATCTAAAACATGCAGAGCAGGGGGGCTGAGGACCAGGGTGGAGAAACACTGATCTACAGGAAGTGATCAAACATTAAACGAGTGTGAATTAGTTTGAGATCTGCTCTGAAATGAACATCTCAGTATCAGGTTGTTGTTCTGAGGAGCTTTTGAAGAATCCAAAGATGATTCAGAGACTTTATTTTCTACCCATTCTGTGCATTTAACCAGCAACATCTGCAGCATCATGATTATGTGAGAGCTTGTCCAATGTTCCTAAACTAAAATAAAAACTTCACTTTGCCTTCTCTTGTATCTCCAGTCAAATAAATGATGCAAACATAATTTCTTAGTTTATCCAGTTTAAGGCTCCAGACATCAAGTTGTTTTCATGTTGCCTATTTTACACATATTGTCCACTTGATGTCGCTGTAGAGCAAATGAAACATCATCGGCTCATGAGTTGAACAGTTGGACAGAAACTTTCATGATGATTCATGTCACCACAACTGCTTCTTAGTTTCAGGACAAAGTGCTTCATGTTTTTCAAGTTTGGTGAGTGGGAGCAGGAAAACGCATAAAATATGCAGAAGATGGATCCCTGCAGCTCAGAGTTAAGAAAACTTGTTTCCATGGTGTTTTCTGTTTAGCAGGGCGAGGTTCAGCTCTGCTGTCCTCCCTGTAGGAACATCCACTGCTGTGCAGAGTGAGACAATAAAAATCCATGCTTAGCTCCCAACAGCTAACATAAACTTTAGCTCCCGCTATCAGAAACATCTGAGGAGGGCAGAGTATCAAAATACCAGACATATAAAACGTAACCTGAAATCATTTATAATTACTTCATGTTTCATTATAATCGGAGAGCAAAGCCTGCAGGTTTAGCTCCTACTTACTTCAGAGGACAGACCACCGGGACGATCCCTCTCGCTTCTGGGTTTGCCTGGCTATTTTTCCGGCTAGCGAAGCATTCCGCCACCTAGTGGTCCTTTTTCAGACCACTTAGTCTCCTGTACAAAAACGCACAATATGTCTAGAAGTAATTTTAGGATAGTATAAGGAAGTGCTGAGATCTACAGTTTTCTACCGAACTAACGTATTTGCTACTTCGGCACAGTGAGAAACGTTCAGAGGATAAGATAAAATAAGATAGTCCTTTATTAATACCGCAGTGGGGAAATTTACATTATTACCGGGGTGGGGGGGGGGGGAAGCTGGGGGTGCTTGAGCACCTGCCCTTTTTGCTCCTTGCACCCAAGTGCCCTTTTGGTCATTTTTTTTTTTTTTTTTTTTGGTATTATTATTTTTCTAAGTCCTCTTCTGACACATAATAACATGTAATAAAATTATTTGCTTTTTTATTTCTCTTTTGTACAACATAATAAGCCTTCCGTTCACCTTGTTACCTTTGACCTTTTGCCCGTGACGCATGACGCAGTTGCCCCTCGCGCAGTGAGATAAGGCAGCTAACTGGAGCTCAGCCCACTTTGGTTTGTTTTGGAGCGATATGGGGGGATGGTGAACTCTGGATGACCTTAAAAAATAATTTTTAATATCTCAGAAACCAAAACTGCACAAACGAAAATTTTAACGGCACAAACCTGCACAAACGGAGCACTAACCATTCAGACTATTTGCTGGATTTTTTGACGTGGGTGGGGTGTCAGCTTCACACAGCTGTGTTGCATCATGTTGTGTGCTCTGAATAAAACACAGCGCCCCTCGTGGACAGTATAGAAACTGCAGATTTTCAATTAAACGAAGTATATGGTTTTTCATGAATAATGATAATGCATTTAGCCCCCGGGCTGGACTAAATCGTTCGGCAGGCCGGTTCCGGCCCGCGGGCCGTACGTTTGACACCCCTGCTCTATATAGAGATGTTCGTTAGCTTTGATTGTATATTTCACAATTTTGTAATTTATCATTGTTTATTAAACTCTGCAAGTTGTGTGGCTTTAATATTCTGTCCTAGAAGGTGGTTAGATGGGCCCTTTTTTGTTCTTGAGCACCTGCCCCTGTAGTGGTTTCTGCACGGCCCTGATTGTTACAGCAGTATAAAGGACAGAGCAGAACCAATATAAAAATCTAATATATACAGTAAAACCAAGTGAATATAGAAATACTGAAACCGTATTGTTTGAAATATAAATAAATAAATTCCAGGTTTATCGCCAACAGCGGGTGTTGTACAGTCTTCACGCACTTAGGGTGCAGCAGTCGGGTGCTGAAGGAGCTGCTCAGTGCTGTCAGAGAGAGGTGCATGGGGGGGACGGGTACTGCAGCATGCGCTGGAGCTTAGTCCTCATTCTCCTCTCTGCCACCACCTTCACTGGGTCAACAGGACACCCCAGGACAGAGCTGGATTTCCTCAGGATCTTGTTCAGTCTCTTCCTGTCAGAAGTCGAGATACTGCTGCCCCAACAGACCACTCCGTAGAAGATGGCTGATGCCACCACAGCATCAAAAAGGTCCTGAGAAGAGCCCCCCGCACACCGAAGGACCTGAGTGTCCCCAGGAGATGCAGTCTGCTCAGTCCTTTCTTGTAGAGGGCAGCTGTGTGGTCAGTCCAGTCCAGCTTGTTGTTAAGGTGAACACCCAGGCACCTGTAGGACCTCACGATCTCAATGTCCATTCCCTGAATGTTCACTGGCACAGAAGGAAAGTGTTTGGACCTGTGGAAGTCCACCACAAGTTCTTTTGTTTTTCCTGTGTTGATCTGTGTAGTATAAAAACACTAGACTCCGAGCAAAACTCAGATGTCCCAGCTTTTACTAGCATGTAAACGCACCATCTACACACAAATCTGGGAGCTTCCCCGAAGCGTGAAATGAGTCTCAAAAATAGTTGTGCACTCGTAACCTGATTTGTGTGTAAATGCAGTTTTGTGTGTGCATACCAGGTGATTTGTGTGTACTTTTTCAACATGTATAGGCGTAGGAGAAGGTTTATTTTATTTTTAAATTTTACAAATCGAGTATTACACACACAAATCCTCTTACGCACGCATATTTTGAGACTATTTTCACTCCACAGTTTAAAAAGGGAATCTTGTGTTATTTGCAAAAAATGTTAGAAAATCTTTATCTGCACCTGTTTAATAAATATATACACACATTTTAAAAACTGACTCATGATTGGTTTTCTGATCAACCTTCACAGACTGCATGTTGATTGTGTCTTATTGCTTTAAATATAATTTCAAAACCTTGTTGTCAATGTTTACAGAAGAACTAAGAAATGATAAAAGGCTCCATCAACACCTGCAATTCAACAGGAAGGAGGAGAGAAACGGATCAAAGTAAAAAAACAGTTATTTGCTAATATAAACAGAGCCAATGTTCCAGTACTGTACATTTAGTCAGACGTTTCTCATAAATCTAAATGTAGTGAAGTTGTTTTGTTATTTTATATTTGTCAACACTAAATTGCTCATAAAGTCAAACTATGTTAATTGTCTCTGCTTGTTGTCTTATCAGGTCAATCAACACGTAGAAAAAGATAATAAATTCAAATTTTTATTTCCCACCACCAGAGGGCGTTGTTGCTTTAGATTTATTCATCACCACGGCATTAAAACATTCAGTACAGCTAGTGATGCATTAAACATGATCAATATTAATTACAGCATAGAAGAGAAACATCCATCTGTCAAACTGTGAGGTTTAATTTTTTATTTATGTTTTTATTTATTTTCAGCTTTTGTTCCATCTTCAGATGTAGATTCAGATTCTGGTTGTTTCTATGTGAAAAAAATGTCCTGAACATCCCTTTACTCATCTGATGACTTTTACATGAATGGACCTGCTTTAAAATAATTCAGGTTTTTATTCATAGTTAATGTCTACAATTTATTTTATTTTATTAAGTATTAATAATAAGTAGTATTAGTAAGTACTCATTTTATTTGGTCCAAATAAAGCTGAACTTTTGTTCCTCTGCTGTTTCCTCATCAGAAACTGATCAGATGATTTCTGTTGGACCAGGAACTTTTAATATTTTTAAAAATAATGTTTAACCAGATATTTTATTTCAGAGAGGATCAAAAAGATTCTTTATTATGGACAAATCATCTGATCATAATATGGGAGGAAATAAAACCTTTAAAAAAACTGATGTTTATTGATGCATTATTGAATTAAAATGATTTAACAGCAGCTCTGCTCCTTTAATAATTCTCCCTCTGACTGAAAACAGAAACCAGTTGTTCTGGTTGCATCCAGTGTTTCCACCTCTGTGGATATTTTACTGTTTTCTATCAACCGTCTGAAAATATTAACAGGAAGAGATGAAGGTTTCAGTCACTGCACTGTAAAACATTTATGAGTTAAAACAAAACAGTTTTCTTGTTGATTTTAGTTGCTTTTTATGGCAGCAGGTTTTATATTTAAGTTAAACCACCTTCAAATGTTTTACAGTGCAGTCATAGTCATAGTTTATTTCATCTTAACAGAAAACGTTTACAGCAGCTTTTCTTCCAACACCAATAAAGAAATAAAACCCAAATATGAAATCCCTTCATGTTCTGGGTGAAATCTGATCTGCAATGATGTCACTGAATATGATTTTAACATGAGGCTTTATTGTAAGTACATTTTTAATTCTGTTTATGAAAGCAGTAAACTTTCCATGTGTTTGATCTGCTTCCTGTTGGTTCAGTTTGAGGCCTGCAGCTTTTCTGTGAAGGAAAACTTTGTTTCTGCAGGAATGAGGAAGAAACATGTCAGTAACACCCAGAGCAGGAATTTTACTGGAACATCTGCAGTCGAACTTCAGCAGAGGAGCAGAAACAGTCAGAGAAGAAGGAGAGGGTTTTATTTAACTAGACTTAGATTTTAAGAAGCTTTAACAGTTCAGATATGAGTTTTTAACTTTACTTTATTCCTGAGGTTAAAGTCAAACATCAACAGGTGAGTCAAGAAAAACATGTTCTCAAGTTCATTGAGAACAAAAGGCTTTTGAGATTATGATCTATTTTATTTCAGTTTATGTTTTAAGTCAAATGTGTCATTTCCTTTATTAAAATAGTTTCCAGAGTTATGAGTATCACTCCGACAGACGCAGCCCTAGAAAAACAACATAGAAGTTATCAGCTGCTACATTTTTAGTGATTTGTTCTTATTAGAAGTTTTCTTTGTTGTTTTTCTGGTTTAAATTTAGCTTTTTATGAAACATTTGTCTTTCTGGTTTTGAATGTTGTTTATCTGGAAGATTTTTCTTTTTATTACTTTCAGGTCATTTTAATTATTCATAACCAGAGGTTGGAGTTACATTTAGAAGCTTTTTGGGAAATAATTACTTGTTATGAAAATGAAAATTAAATTCCTTTCAGTAAAACAATGTTTTTAAGTAAAATGATTTAAATACATGCCATCAATTTTACGTAGCTTCATGTTTCAGATTCTAAAACATTAAGCAATATTAATGTTTTGGATTGGCCTAGTTAAAGTCCTGACTTGAATGTGACAAGGAGTTAAAGATTAGGGTGATGGTGAGGAGGCCTTCCAAGCTCACAGAGCTGCAGCAAAAGGATTTCTGTTGATTATTGAGGTTATGAATAATTCTTGTGTTTTTACATAAAATGTTTATTGATTGTTTTTTGTACAACTGTCACCCCAACATCTGGTCATATTTTTTAAGTTTAAAAATTTTTTGTTGTTTGTTTTTTCCTTCTGATTTTTTTACTGTATGATAGGAAGTTGAGTTTGTGTTCGCGTCAGTCCAGGTTCTGTTCTGGTCGGTCTAGAGAAACACAGAGACATCATGGATGCTAAAGAACCTGGTGAGTTAAACCTCATAATCCTTAGATTGCTGTTTGATTAAAGGATAAATATGGATTAATGTTGATGTTGTTTATGTAGAAACATTTTGTTACTTTGGATTTATTAAGTCCATTAAAAGTGCCAATTTTGTATTATTTTGTAAATAATGACACGTTAATGGAATTTTTAAGGCAACTTTGCATTGAAGTGTCACGATTTACCAAATGACTTCAAGTCATTTGGTAAATCATTGTTATTTATGTCATTGTTATTTATGTCATTGTTATTTACTTCATGACAACTGTCAGAGATTCATAAAGATTTCTACATGTTCATTACAGATGTTGTCATGTTTATGACACTGTCATGTCAGTCTTATATACACTCTGTTAAATAAATGTTAGCATTATTTCTTGTCTCTAGTACTTTTTTGTTATTGTGTTGCAGTACTCTGTGTTCCTCAGTTTTTATTAGATGAATCTTGTTTTTGTTTTATTTCTGTTCAGTCCTTTTGCTGTTTCTTCTTACACCTATTATTATTTCAAGTTTATCATCTTTTTTGGTCAAGTTATTCTTTAGTTATTGTTGTTCTGTCACAGCTCCTGGTCTCTACAGGCTGTGCAGTCGCTCCCTCTGTTATGCAGACCAGCTGTAGGAGGACACTCAGCTGATTGGCTGCCTGAAGCCTGCTGAGTGACAATCTCATAGGACAAACAGGGTATCACCAAACCAATTAGATAACGAGGCCCAACAACACCCTATAAAAGACTCCTGAAGTAATCTCTTCAGTGGGTTAGCTGTAGAACAGGTTTTGTACAGCTGAACCCCACTGTTGGAGCTATTTATTATTCTTTATTTTCTTTATCATTTTGAATTTTGTTAGTTTGTTCTTAAATGTATATTTTTGTATTATTTACAGAACCTATTTGTAAGTTAATAATTGTTGATTTAATTTATCTTGTTTTTTATTATTTTTCTTATTTTTTTCTAAGTAAACAGGAAGTGAGGTGGGTTGGTCCACTTTCTATAAATGTAGGGGCCTGGTAAAGACCAGCAGGCATTTGGGTTAGGGGCCGATGGTTTTTACCAGTGCAAGGAGGTAGCAGAGAAAACAAAAGGAAGTTTGAACTCTGTAATTGTTTGTTTTGCAAAGATGTCAAAATAAATCATGAAGAACAAGTTACAAGTTGGATCCTGAACCTTCTTTGCCTGCGTTAAAATACTTGACCCCAGTGTCTCAGTGGCTTATTGGAACTTTGTTGGATGTTTGGTTTGACAAACAATCGCCACTACACCCACTTTTATTTGTTGCAGTACTTTGAAGATTGCTTTGAACAGCTTTTTAGTATTTTGTACTGCTGACCCCTTTTGCTCTGCTTAGCGGTTTGGATTTCCAGTTGGCCAACATATAAGCTTGTATTTGTGAAGTTTGATACTCTAAAATGTCTTTATTTGGGTGAGCGGGCAGGGGTCAGGGGGCTTCTTTTGAATTCAATTGGACTGATTAGTTCTAGTAACTTAATTGTTGACCCACTTTAGTATTTTGTTAGTCGAAGTTTGTTTGAGTGTTAACGTAAACAGTACTCTCTTGTTTGTGTAAGATTTTCTTCTGAATAAATCCCTTTAAACTCCACCTTTTTTCCTCTGGACAAACTTGTATGTGTTTCTCTAGACCTGGATTGTTACATTTGTAAAGAATACAGTTTAATGACTCAATTACAGTTTACAAAGCACTTACTAGTGAAACTCCAGGCAACCTCTCTGGTCTTCAACGTTACAAACCAACAGGGCCTTTAAAATTATATGATTCAAACCTGTGAACTATTCCAGGACTCAGAACTAAACAGGCTGAAGTAGCTTTCAGTTTTTATGCACCAGCAATCTGGAATAATCTTCATGTTCACTGCAGCAGTGTTCCCACTCTGAGCCCTTTTAAAATGGTTTAAAACTTCATTTTAAACCATTTTATTTTTTTTATTTTATTTGTAAATCTTTTAAATCTTAAAGTGCTGGGGGAGTTTTGTAACATATAAGTAACCAGCTAGAACCCAATATGCAGCCAAAACAAGCAATCAAATAGTCAAACGTTTATTTAGAAATAATGAGACGGTGTTGAAGAGGCTCCACTGAGTGTGGTCGCACTCGCAGGTCTGGAAAAACAGGTGAGAGGCTGGATAAAAAAACTCAGAGAAAACAAGAAGAGATTTACCAGGGATGGAGAATACAAAGGAGCCAAGAGTCCAGCCTTGGGGGGATACGGTGTGTAATATTTGAGCTCATCAGATCTGGAACAAACTCACTGAAAACCTGAGAGGTGCAGAAACTGTTGGTTCCTTAAAGCTAACAGAAAAACATTCATGTTTACTGCAACTTACCAATAACTGCTAAAGATAATTCCATAATTTGCTTTATATCTTGCTGTCTTAATCTATTTTATTTGATTATTTCTGCATTTTTACATTATATTATTTGATTTATTATGTTTTTTAATGCCTTTGGTGTTTTGAACTTGTATCTTTATTCTCATCTGAAGCATTTTGAATTGCTGTTTTTGAATGTTGCAACACAAAAAGGCCTGTCTTAATTTAAATGAAACTCAAAGTGATTTCAGTTTGATTTGGGTTTTCCAGCATATTGGACATATTCTCTATAAGATTATGTTTTAACATTTAATTTTTCTCTATGTTTTGTGGCAGATCCTTTTAGGATTGTACTACTTGGAGAAGGCACACACAAAAAGATTAGACTTGTTAAAAATGTGATTCAAGAAGAAAAGCTTGTCCTCCATATCCCATCTTCCCAATGTTACGTCTTCTGTGGAAAGCTGAGAGGAAAACCAGCAACAATGGTGACATCTCCTGACTTGTTCAGTCTGGCAAATGAGAACATGGAGAAGGTGGTGGAGAGCTGTAACAGTCACTGTTCTCCTAAACCAAATGTTCTGCTGCTGTTTGTGAATCCCTCAAATTTCAATAATAAACTCAGAAAAAAACTGGATTCCTTCTTGAAGCTGTTTGACGGAGTTACCCTCAAACACTCAGTGGTCATCCTGACACATGAGAGTAGACCGATACCCCAACTCATTGAAGACCTTATTACTGAGTGTGGAGGAAGATGCTATGAGATGTTTACAGCTCACCCTGGAGACCCTGGACAGTTAATGAGGAAGGTTGAAGATATTGTGAAGAAGAACCAAAAAGACACAAAGGGGAAAAGTTCCTCTGAAGGTAAGAATTAAAGTTTATACACAGCTAAATGATTAGCACGTGAACACATGAAGAAAAAATAAACACTACAAATTCTAACATAATCGTTTATACACTGTAGTAGATTCTAATTTTTTGACTCTTCTGATGATCAAACTTGTTGATTTAGAAAGAAGAAAATGTTTTTAAATCTTAAATTTTCACTGATCCATATTAATCACCTACTGACTGCAAATAAATGTTAAAAACTGATGGATTTAACTAAAAATTAAGTTTCAACACAACAAAAACAATTGCAGTACATTTACAGCTCAAAGTTTTTAATGCTTAATTATCATCCTAAAATTAATTATAATGTGCAAAGTGAAAAAAACAACATATATTCTCCTGCTGGGTTAATAAACTCTTTAGATAGAAAACATTTAAACATCACACCAGTTACCAGGAAACACATTTCTGTTTAAGTAATGAGCATCACTTAGAAAAAAAAAATTAAGATCATGGTTCATCTGCATCAATCTGCCGATCAGTAAATGGTGAAAAATAATGACTATCGGCCCCATATGGGTTTGCCCATGTAGGACCACAGCACATATGGGCCCTACAAGGGTCCGAAATGGGCAAACCCATATAGGACCCGTCTGGTCTGCCCTCCTTTCCCCCATATGGGGCCCACCTAGGCATGCTGGCGGGGTAAAGGTCACGTTTTCTGTGTTTCTAGTATTTCATGGTTTATGATCTAACCAGTGATCATGGAACTGGTGAACCAGCTGATTTAAATCCCAGTGAGACTAGTTATCGATCAGTGTAGTCAGTCTGTGTCTTTGCATAACACTGACAGTTCCCTACATTCTGACCACTGGTAGCAGCCAGTTGCTATAAGTCTAAATATGGAGGAGTTCATATTTAGACAATGTGAACTAATAAATCAATCAATAAAAAAAATTGTGATGTAAAAATTTGCATAAATTACACAAAACCTTGTATATTGTATCACCCAAACTCTGGGGGAATCTGTTCTGGTTTGGTAAAATGCTACTTTAACTTTTCAACATAAATCCAAAATGGAAATGTGGCACAAAGACATTTTTCATCATAAAAACCAGCATACCTACAGTGAAACATGGTGGTGGCAGCATCATACTCTCAAGTTGATTTTGAAGAAGGATTTAATTTATCACTATCACTGAGTCCAACCAAACATCTAAACCAACAAAAACTGAATCCCTCAGAATTATTAGTTTTACAATACAAGTTATCCAAGAAAAAATTGGTCAAGAGAATATAGGACAAAAGATGGATTTAGAGAAAACGGGGCTTGGGAATTATCACCCAGTAAAGATGCAACATACTGACTGATTTATACCAAAGGAGACTCAATGTTGAATTAGAACCAGCAAAGTTGAGTTGAGAAATATGGAAATGATTTATTAATAAGATAAACCAGAAACATAACAGTGACTTTATGACACACTTCCTTGTTCTGTTTAGAAAAATATTACAACTTAAGTTTTAAAGTTGATGTGATTTTAGTCCAATCAAATAATCATATTATTAAATGGTTCTCTGTGTATAGTTATTATTTTTGCTGTAATTTCTCAGATCGTCTCCGGATGGTTCTGATCGGGAAAACTGGCAGTGGGAAGAGCGCATCAGGGAACACCATCCTGGGAAGAAAAGTGTTTAAATCTGAAATATCTCCTCAGTCAGTAACTAAAACCTGTGAAAAAGCTGACTGTGATGTAGACGGTCGCCATGTTGTTGTTGTTGACACTCCTGGTCTGTTTGACAACAACTTGACCTCAGATCAGGTCAATGAAGAGTTAAAGAAATGTATCAGTCTGGTGGATCCAGGTCCTCATGTCTTCCTGCTGGTTCTACCGATCGGCAGATTCACTAAAGGAGACACAGAGACACTGAGACTGATTGAGGAGGTTTTGGGAGAAAATTACAAAAAGTTTACGGTTGTGCTTTTTACTAGAGGAGATACACTGGAAAATGATGAGATCTCCATTGAAGAATATACTGAAGATGAATGTGATGAAGCCTGTAAGGATCTGATTAAAGACTGTGGAGGAAGAATCCATGTGTTTAATAACTATGGAAAAAAGAATCGCTCACAAGTCACTGAGCTGATCGAAATGATCGACATCATGGTGGAGGAGAATGAAGGCAGCTGCTACAGCAGGGAGATGTTACCTCTGAAAACAAAATAAAATCTGGTTTCAAGCTTTTCTGTTTGTGCAGAAAAATTCGACCAATAAAGTTTATCCTGAATGTGATCAAAGCGTTAACATTAGGAGAGGAAACGACTGTAGAGAACAAAAGAGGCTCTGAGACCAAAGAAACTCTGAATCCCAGAATGCATCATGTTGACCCAATAAATTGTTCCTGAAAAATGAATATTATTGATGACCTATGATGTTCCTGCATCATATTTTCGTAGTTATGGGTTTTCACTTCTATTCTTGTTTGCTCTTTATTTTTAATCTTTACATGATTTATTTTCCTAAATTTTCAGCTTTACTTTGTAGTTCAGTTGAACTTTACTGACCTATTAGTTTAAAACAGAGAGCATCACTTTTATGTAAGATAAAACAAATCAAACTGTTAATATCCTCTTCTAACATTTGTCAAGACTTTTTCTTTCTGTAGTTTTATAAAAACAGCAGGTTCACATTCACAACTGCTGAGCAACGAATTCAAATTTCAGAATTTCTGAATGAGGATTCAGAATTTTAAAGATGAATTATTAAAGGATTTTTGTTAGTTGATGATCTTGGGTATTGTTGGTTTTTTGTTTCATTTTTTACAGCTTGCAGCATGAAATTAAACACAGAAATTTAAAACCTGGTACCGACTTTAAATCCACCATTGACTCTGAACTTTTGATCTTTACAACATAAACAGCAGAGATTTAAATTGTGGAATCAGGAATGTTTTGATTTTAGTTTCATAGTTTAATGTACTTGGTGTTTTGGTTTATTATTTGAAAAATAAAGTTCTTCTCTATATTAGTGTTTCTGTGTTTTGTATTTGTCTCTGATAATATGAAGAGTATTTATAGTTTTTACATCTCCCTAACAATAAGAAGTATTTTTAATAACAAAGTTTAGATAAATGTTTCTGCTTGGAAGCAAGAATAGAAAAAAAAATCAAACCAGACTCAGAGCTGCTGGTTTCTGTCAAACTGAAACAAAAACACAGAATGTTTGCATTTTATTTATCTGTACATGTGAAGAGAAATTGAGCCTGTTAAACAATTTTTTATGTTTTACTCAATCAAGTGTCAGACTTTCTTTATTGTTATAACCTTTCCAGTAAAGCAAAGTGAACAATAAATTAGCATTACTGCAAATGTATTTGCAAACCTAAAAGTTTGGAAGAAAACTTTTAGTTTGCCAATAACTGTGAAGCAGATTATCCTAAAATCTGATTATGATGCAGAACTTAATTTATTATCATCCTTTGTACAGCCAGACTGGAAACAAACAACAAACCATGAAGGATGAGGGACCACAGAGTCCAACCAGGAAGTTTAAAAGGGATTCTTGTGATATTTACAAAAAAGGTCAATATATATTTGAAAATCTTTATCTGTGCATGTTTTATAAATAATATTTTTCAAAAAACTGACTCATGCTTGGTTGTCTGATCATCCTTCACAGGCTGCATGTTGAATGTGCCTTATTGCTCTAAATGTCATTTCAAATCAAACATTGTTAATGTTTACAAAATATCTAAAAAATTACAAAACGGACCAAAAGGTCCCAATGTGAGGCATTAAACTAAAAAACATCTAATCGCTAATAGCTAATCAGGGCCTTTATCCCGGCACTGTCAGACGTTTGTCACATAGTAGAAATTTAAATATAATAAAGTTTATTTGTGATTTTGTATTTGTCAACACTAAAATGTCCATTTGGAAAACTGTGTTGACTGTCTTGTTGTCTTACCAACATGTAGAAAAAGACACAATAAATTCAAATACTCAGTTGGTTATTTTTCTTTTCTGTTTAATTTTATTTATAGCCACTGCAATAAAACATTCAGTTCAAGACATTAAACATGAGCAACATTAATTACACTTCAGAGCAGTAACACCCAACCTGTCAAACTATGATAGGTTTAACTTTTAATGTAGGATTTTAAAAATTTATTTTCAACACGAGGCTCCATCTTGTGAGATGATTTAGATTCTAGTTGCAATGTTGGAAAGTTTCTCCACAGAATCACTGTAAATATTAACCTTTCATGTGTTACTGAAATGTCTCATGAACACCTCCATGTACATCTGATGACTTTTATTTGAATGGACAGGACTTAAAATAAATTATTTTATTAATGTCTGCAGTTTTCCAGGTACTGATAACAGAGATTTTCTGATCCAAGTTATCACAAATAAAGCTGACCTTTGACCTTCTGCCTCTCTGCCGTTTCCTCATCAGAACATGATCAGATTATTTAATTTGGACCAGTCAGTTTGTTACAGCCGAGCTTCAGATTCAGTCTCACACATAGCAGCACCAGGAGCTTTTAATATTTTTAAAATATCAAGTTTAATCAGAGATTTTACTTCAGAGAAAATCAAAAAGTTCTTTACTAGAGACAAATCATCTGATCATCATGTGGAAGGAAATAAAACCTTTAATAAACTGATATCCTGTTTCTGGTGAATCATTAATAAAGATTTAACAGCAGCTCGGCTCCTTTGCTGAGCTGAGCTCACAGTAATTCCTCTGAAAAAAAAAAGAACCAGTTGTTCTGGTTGCATTCAGTGTTTCCATGTCTGGATATTTTACTTTCAACCGTCTGAAAATAGTTGAACAGGAAGAGATGAAGGCTTCCAGTCACTGCACTGTAAAACATTTGAGCCACATTTAGTTGTGTTTACTGTCTTCTAATCTTTAAGTCGAATAAATGTAGTCAGTTTTAGGTAAACAGATCCGCATTGAACTTATGCAGTGCAGCTGTAACAAAATGCCATATAAGGCTTTGTTTACATGGGGTGGATGCTACCTAGCCATGCTAACCTTTACCTTCCCGCCAGCAAACAAACAAAAGGATAGTGATGGCCAGACGACACAGAAACCTCGGCACATGCGCCGAGCAAACAAGATGAAGCCCCGTGTCGGTGCGCGTATCACTTTAAGGAAAACCACGACACCCATAGTTTGGATGT